>NW_015540946.1:1194186-1206153 GCF_001515605.1 Sinocyclocheilus anshuiensis
TCACTCTGAAAAAAAAAAAAAAAAACTCGCGAATGCACACATTTGTCAAGTAGCATACAGTTGTAGATTGTTTAGACTAATTACAGGTGAAATGTCCTGTATTGTCATTTCTATGTTTATTTAATCTGGGATCATGTGTACGTTTATCTTTGATCAATGAATTGCTGAGCAATTTTCCCTGCATTTAGGAAGAATATTTAAATGATAAATGTTGAATAAATCCTATTTCAAACAGCAGAGAGCGCCACAAATCACCACAGACTACTGTACAATTTCTCTGTCTCTCCTACGATTTTTAACATTAAATTTAATCACATTTCAATGCAATACAAATGTTTACACATTCACTGTGCAGTACACCTCCAGTAAATTCTTTTAAAAATGTTTTAAAAGTAAAAATGCTGTACAGTTTGTTTGCTACGTGAGTGGCTATAGCGTCCAGATTAATAAAATGACAGCATTTCAGTGGTCTAACAGGCCAGAACAAAGAGAATTTAGGATGTGGGTAAAAGAGGCAATCTGGTTGGAAAAGTGTGTCTGAAATGCACCCATGTGCAATGTCCTGGCTGGGGAGTGGAGCTGGATAACGTTGTTAAGGAGGAGGTGATCCATTAGCAGTGCTGTGAAGTTGAACAGGATTCAGATGCTGGTGGTTCTGGCAGGGAATGAGCACTGGTGAAAAATCACGAGTACAAGTGAGACATCCTAAAGTGCAATTAGACTGCTTCTATCTGAAAACACTGCTCAGTTGTAAGAACTTTAAAGTGAGATGACCTGGACAAGTGCCATACATTTAATACAAATCATCTCTTTGACAGGTGAATTAACACTACGGTTCTTCAACCCTTTTCAGGCCAAGGACCTCTTGTTGGATATAGAGGTGGAGAAGGAGACCCCCTGTTACACATTGTATCAAACTGGGTGTTGCATTTTAAGCCTGGACTAAAATAATCTGAGTATAGTACCATATTAATGTATTTAATATTTTTGCGGAAACCATGATGATTGATTTTCAGTATTCTTTGATGAACAGCAAGTTTTGAAAAAGAACAGTGTTTATTTAAAACAAAAAAGTAATATTGTAACAATATATAAAACAGTTCATTTAGATGGTTAACTGATAAAACCCACAAGCATTAATATACTGTATATATGTATGCGCACATGCACTGCTTTGTCATATAAATATGTTCTAATCTTGACCTTTGGCACAGTGGTGATATCATCAGTGAGATGTAACTCAGCACAACACTGTGATGTCATATGATCTTATTAGTGCCATGTGGCTTGCTCTTTAGGTCTAAATATGGAATGTCATGAGATCTCTGACATTAACCTAATGACTTCATATGAGGAAAAGTTGAGATAAGTAGAGAAAGAAGATGACTGACAGCAGCCTCTTGGATTAGAGAGGTTCCAATTACAGTAGATCATCCATGTTAACAAGATCCAAATGAACACAGTGCTACCAGAATACACCCAGCGATCAGCTCCAGTGTCTGGCCAGTGACAGGTCTATAAAAGAACAATTGTGTCAGTGAATCATTGGACAGCATTCAGGAGGGAATATGACTGTGACTTTCATGAATGATGTAATTAGCCTATGGATATTAACAGGTTAATACACACAGCAACCGTATGATGCAACAAAGCAGCAATAAGTGGAGAGGATAAAATATCAAACAGCAGTTTACATCTCCCTGCCCTCTCTTTATCTTGTTTCTAAACATTTCATTTTAGATGGCCTTGTGTTGCACTGATAAAACTAATGGTGACCATCAAAGAATGAGAAAAGGTATGGGGAAAAAAGCAAATGAATATATGGAACTAAGAGCAGATTTTGTGTAATATGGGTACTGAAATTAAAATGGTAATGTAGATTCTTTAGATTGGAGCCGGCCCTATGCCCACATCAGCCAATGTGAGTTTAGGAGCGGGGCTGTGTTAACCTGTTTGGAAACAACAATTTTGTTGCAATTACATTTAATTTTTCTAACAACAAAAAAATAATCACTTGCTAAAGCTTTAAACACTACTAGATATATTCACTTGGGGATATATCCATTGTAAATAAGAGGGAAACTCCCAGCATTTGCGCATGTGTTTATAATGTGCTTCACTTTTATTCAGTAATGGTTTAATGTTGGAGTGCTAGCAGGGGGCGGAGGGATTCAGCCTCACTTTCTCTGTTTAACAAATGAGCTGTGAACTCTCTAACTCATCCTGACTGAAAATAGAGTTGCTGTGATATGCCATGATGAAAGAGAAGCCTAAAAAGAGAGACAGTGGCAGGCTTTCTTTGTTTATTTACATATGTATGTGTGATGAACATGAGTGTTTTGGACATATTTATATTCGGATCTATTGTTGATGTTAACATATTATGTAGAGGTCACATTTAAAGTATTTTGGGTAACTGATTTCTTTCACGGTTCTGCAAACACATGCAAACATCCAAAAACATTATTGCTGACATTGTTCTTCCAAAATCCTAAATCATATACTTTAAACACTGAAGTTTGGAACTTCAATAAATGTTGCTGGGCATGTGGACATATTTGTGGTTAAGTATGTGTTGCCTTTGTCCTACGTGAAGTATTTTTGACCTTCTCTTTTGTAAGATGAACAGCAGGGCCAACAGACAGCTGAACAAGTGATGCACAGACTAATAGAGGAATGCATGTCACATTCCACTTCCTTGTGCATGAGTGGGGGAGAAAAAAGTGAGTGAGAAAGAGAGGCAGGGAGCTGTGCATAGAAACAGTCTGAAAGAACGCACATTCCTGTCTTTGTTTTCATTGTCAGATTTAAACTCGCACACTAATATCATTTCATACATGAAATGGTGTTTTTAGAGAATGCCTTTGGACAGCTTCAAAGGTATTAGTCTGTAAGGCCATATTAATATGAATAATGCAGATTTCTTACATCTTTCAATCTAAGACGTGTACTAGATCCAATGGCAAGATAAACTGTCATGCAAGTATAATAGACTTCAGAATTTTATCAGCAAAATAAAATATTTCTGGATTATAGTCAAAGAAATTACAGAAAAATATACACAATTTTTTAATATTTTAATGTTCATTAATTAAATAACAATAGGTCATGAACAGCATTAGGAAGCTTTCCATGTACAGTGCGAACATTTACAAGGGGAACACATAGCAGGCGGTGGGACGTATAAAAAAAAGAATAAATTACCCCAAGCAGCATCATCTATTAGGAAAAAGACAAGCACTGACAAAATCTTTTGATTACATGTTCAAATATACATAAGTGCTTCAACATACAAAAATACATTGTATTTATAATTAGAGTTCAAAGACACTTCATATTTGATTTGCATGTTTTCTTAAGAGGGGAGGGAATTGGATTTTGGAAAGCAGCCAGTGGCCTTTGTCCTAAACAACATCAAGAATTCCAATGAACTGACAGAGTGCAGATGATTTTTAAGATTCAGTACAACAGATCATGTTGGTATAACATGAAGTTTTAGCTTGCCATAAGAAACATTTAGACAAATATATTTCCACTATTGATATATGAATACAGACCACTGAAAACGGTGTTGCCAAGAAAATCAGTCTCATTTTTATTCTATATGTATCTTTTGATTAACTGTATTGACTTCCAGCACTGCAGTGACTATCTAATTTCTAAAACCCATTGTTATGATTCCTTGATTCCAAAACTGAAATGGAAAACATTTAACAAACCCTCATTTCACCAGGTGTCATCCCCTGAGATTATCCAAAACAAAGGTTCACTTAATAATAATTCATGTATTTCTGTTCTATGTTGAGTACCATCATATAATCTGGATTGGAAAAGCTCCATGTTTTGAACCCTTAATTCTCAAAATGCATTCTGGGAATGTGCATAAAATCAGTTTGGCAACTTTTTCAGTTTGGTCTTCACTTCTTTCTTGTAATTACTTGTTCAAATGGAATATTCCTATCTACTACACATACATATTAAAGATTAACATTGTCATGTAAACAAACTTAGAAAGTTAACCTCTGACCTTATCTGAACTAATGCTCCAAAATAACACTCTTAACTAGAATATTTAAAACATGATTTTTGAATCTCAAACTCTCTCCTCACAAACATGTCCATGTTGTGTAGTAGAGAAGCACATTGAGAAATATCAGATATTGACTTTTCTTACACTTTGTGGAAGTAACCAAATGTATTTTTTGCATGTCCCTTGCACAGTTGTTTTTGCAGACATCACAAACTGCATAAAATGCATGGCCTTAATTTGCTGCACAACACTCAAAATACACAGTTAAACGTGCATTATTAACAATCCGGGTGCTGATTTTAAAATTCAAATGTCTGTTGAGGTGAATTTGATTGTTTTATCTCATTTAAATATGTGTCTGATTAAAACAGGAAACAACAGAATGTTTACAACTAGCAGCCTGTGAGACAAAGCTGCTCTTAGAGAGATGCAGCTGGCACACTTCAGTCATTCCCCATTCAACTGTTTTTAAAGATGAGATTTCTCAGTGGATTACTGCATTAAGCATATCTGGCATCAGTTATTGTTATATCAATTCTATCAAGATAATGATCTAGTTTGGGTGAATGTAAGACTTGGCCATAGCTCTATGTGAAGGGAAAACGCTTACCCAGAGTGCCTTTCAATGCTGTTATTTGGGACATCTACAGCGCTCTCATTCAATTCCAACTGAATGAGATCCATCAATACTTCAGACCAGAGCCAAAAACACCATTGGAGAAAAATGAGAGAGTCTGAGGGAAGATGGAAAGAGGCTGAGAAAGAGAGAGTGAGTTTGTGTGTGTGTGAGCGAACGAAAGGGAGAGATTGATGACTTGAAAGAGAGTCACTGAATTTATGAGGGACAATGTGGGCGGTGAGAGTAAGAGAGAAAAGTAACCAAAAGGAAAGGTAATACAGAACAGCAACAATGCAGCGAGACATCTGGATTTGCCTCTAGTGCAAACTCTTGGATAAAATCGCCTAATAAAACAATCTAAAATCTAGTGAGACTTCATCTTAAAAATGTCTCCATTTCTCCTCACTCCTGTCACCTGGTCGGGATGCATCTTTGCGATGAGTTTTAGCTTACCGTCTGTGCTAGATTGCTATCAGATAATCCCAACAGGCCACTCTAGGCTAAGTCGTCATCATAGAGACAACATGCAGAGAAAGCTTTTGGAGGAATATAATCTATAAACTTGATACAGTGCCAGTTGGTGGAGCCACAACTGTCAAACAGGAAATTGAAAGAGGGAGGAATGGAGGAGTAGAGGCTGAAGCAGTGCACAGGAAGTAGAGAGCAGTCCTGTCAGTCATGGGCTTTGTGTTGTTGTCTTTCAACGGAGGCACAATCATTCAGTTTTTCTGCTTTTTGTTCTGCTTTTTGATCTCTTGACATCAGTCTGCATGAGATTTCCGCAAAGCCGTAAGTGCTGTTTAACCAAAGTCGATCCTTGGGCGGTACTCGAGAACCATGGGGTAAGCCTGGGGTGCAAACGAAAGTAAAGAATGACTTTGAATATTCAAATTTAAGCAGGGTATCATTTTCATTATATCATCATAGTTCTCTATCTTACTCTCTAGTGGTGTAAAAGGCAAGGACACAAACCCTAGGGGCATCGATGTGTCCTCTGATTTTGTGTCAGCCTCTAGTGTGTGTGTAACTGGAGAAATATGACTCATAGATCTGTCAGTAGCTGTGAACAGTTTTTTTTTTTTTGCTCCTGCCCCCCACAATCACCACCAACTCAGCGGCAGCTGTTCACACTTCTCATGAGCACACACACTTACACACAGATTCAAACACACCCACATATTCAGGCTCAAATTAACTTTTCAATAATTTATTTGTCAAAGTTCTAGTGCAGGGGTTTTCAAACTTTTTGATGCCAAAGATACCAAATTATGATGACCCCCTTCCTAAAATATAAAGGTGGCTATAGACTTTTATTTATAAACACCTGTTTATACTGTGTATTTATAGTGATATTATTAAGACAACATGTTTTCAGAATTAAATAATTAGCTTTGTATTGTCATTGTACTAAAGGAAACTGTTAAATATTCAATGTAACAGAAGTAGCAGATCTTTTCTTCCATATTAGTCACTCTAATTATTTACCTTATTCTGAATAAGACAATATTACGATTAAGGTGTTTATCTGAGTTACTTTTAGAATATTCCTTTCATGTTCCCGTTTTACATGTTATAGTACATAGATCGATTAATGGCACACGTCATTACGTCACCACGCGACGCCATCCAACGTCCAATTTCACGTATAAACATATAGTTCGTTTTCGTTATGATGCCATATACAGTTTTGGGTGTTTCATTTTTAATTTACTGAAAGCTTCAAGTGCAGTTAATTATTTGTCATGCTATACATGCAAACAGATGACGGCATTGTTGAAGCCATTCTTTTGTTTGCCATCAAACGGTTGAGCACTGCCGTGTGTGTATCCTGTCGCAAAATGCGGCAAAAAGTCCTACACGATGGTAATAATGTAATTAAGGTGTGTACATGTCTTTACTGCACTTTGATAATGCGACTAAAATAGGAATACTCCACGTCTTAATTCGATTAGTGTTTACTTCTATTATGACTTTAGCCGGATTAAGGTAATCAAAAATCTCTGTTTACATGGTAGATTCTTAATCAGAGTATTGTCTTAATTGTATTAAAATCGGAGTATTGTTGTCCATGTAAACGTACTGATTGTGATGTACATCCAAGTGAAATGGATTATTGACAAAAAAAAAATGGTGGTAACGTTCTAATAACTTCTGATGTTGTAATACTGAGCTAATTATATTTTTTATCCATGAACACTGACATTTTTATTGAGTCATTATTAAGGATGTTTAAAAAGCCATTTTCCTCCTGGGGATTGTGGGCTGGTTCATACAATGTAGGTGATTTTCGGTTTTACTATCCTTGTAGAGACATTTATTCTCAACAATAATGACAAAACTTAACCCACAAACATATGCACTTACACTGTCACCCTGAAGTCTCCAGCGAGTGCGGTAGATGAATTCCAGGGTGTGGTCTTTGCCCATGATCTCTCCGTTACACAAAACATCGAGCTGTAAGTAACAGGTACAGAGTCAAAAGCAGGCAAATTATGTTTCATATAATCAAATAACAGGCACATAAAGAGTATGGCATGTTTTGTGTTACATACACATTTAGTGAAACATCTCAGAAAGAACAACCTCAGAAACAATTTTCATTGGCTATCAAGTTTCACAACTGATGGGTAAAGGCTCATTAATTAATATCTGTATTGATTCTATTAACTCTCAATACACACACAGAAGCATTTGCCTGTGTTGACAGCCCTGTGAGAGAGTAATAAAACAGTATTTTACCTCATAAGAGCTTGGCAGCTTCAATTTTACACAGAGGAACTTCTTAATGGTTCCCACTGTAACACGAGTGGAGCAACGGATGAATTTCTTCATTAAACCCTGTTGCAGAGAAAAGGAGTGCAAATTATAAACATGCACACACACAAACATACATCCCAATATATACATATCATATTTTGAACTATACTGTCTATATGTACCTTAACTATGCTTTCTCCTGATTGGCCATTGTTTCGTAGACAGTCCAGACAAATAGCGATCTGAGGATCACTCCTGTGGTAGTCTCCAGCTTTCCCATCATCGTCCTCTTCATCACTCAGGCGAGATTTCTTAGCCCTAGGGCCATCTAGAAGATAGACAAAGCAAATCTGACCTTTAACCTTAAAGTATATTGGTATATTCTGTATGTGTATATGTGACTGTGTGCGTGAGAGGTTGTGGATTTTGTGTAGGGAATAGTTAAGTATTACCTTCTCCGTTTGATTTGATCTTATTTTTTCTCCAAAACTCACTTTCCTGTTGTTCCTCCTCTAGTAAATAAACACAATCATTTAAAAAAAGTACATTAAGAAGCAGTTTACAGATATATAAACCCTTACTAACCAAAACACAACCACATAAACAACCACATTATAGAGAATAAAGTATGTATGTCTGTGTGTGAATATATATATATATATATATATATATGCACACACTCACTCTCTCTTAGCCCAGGCACCAGCTTGAAGATGATCTCCTCCAGTGTTTTATCTAACCTGCAAGAAGAAAGGCCAAGACACCATATAAAACACATAGGACTTGTGTGTGTACTTAATCTGTGCATGTGAGAAATGAGCGTGGGTGAGTTTGGGTACCTCAGCATCTCTAAAGGGTTGGTTTCATGGACTTGTATCCCACATTCCGGACACTCATTACTCTCCTCAAAGTGCTGAACGATACAACTCTTACAAACTAGAGGAGAGTGGAATAAGAATAGAAGGAAAAACAGAAGAGAAACAAGAGAATGAGAGGATCAGGTCAAATTACTCTCAAACTATCAAACCATTTTCATTCACTTAGTGATAGCTCATACATGACACAGGTCATTGAAGTTAAAATAATTAAATATTTAATAGATAAATTTACAACTAAATGCCACCAATACACAATTTACTCACAAAACCACAAATAAACGTAGAAAATACCATGAATTGCAAAAACAAGTAAAAGTACTGAAAAATAGTAAAAATAGTGACCAACATCAATTAAATAAAATAAGCATTAAATAAGCAAACAATTTGATTGTACAATTATTATATTTTGTATATTGCTACAAAAAAAAGCCAACTTTGATTCACTAAAATTATTTGGTTAATTTTTTAAAGTGTCATTTTAGTACTCTTTTTTTATACAATTAACATATTCATAATTTAATATATCTTTTTTTATTTTCAGTTTTTATATTAACTTCAACTTAGGCAACATTTCTAATTTTATTTTATTTCAGCCTTATTTCAATTAACAAAAACAATTTTTAATGGTTTTAGTTTTAGCTAACAATAACAACACTGGATTTGTAGTTTAGTTAGTCACTCCCTTACACTACTGGATTTTTTTTAAAGGTTATCAAGTTACTTTCAGTGACCCACTGCTCTCAGACAAACAACCACTGCTTACCCTCCCCGCTGTATCTACCAAACATTAGGAGACTCTCTGGTGGGTCAGACAAAGAATTTGGATGTTAAGCATGTTAAGTGTGAAACAAATAGATTTTAGAGACAGTAAAGATATGAGGCAGGTCAGATAAGCAGGTATGGGCAGGTCTAAGAGACATACAGTTGCCATTTTCGCATTACATAATAATGACAATAGCAGCAGCCATTTTTGGAAATTTTGCAGGTGCTATAGCAGATCCATACACAAGTCTTAACCTCATCACATGAAACAAAATAATTCCAGAAAGAGGCCAGTTTATTCTGACAAATTTCTAATAGCGAATATTTCCAAAATATTCTGTTTGTTTTTATTCTCAGAAAGAGAAGAGGGGGACATAAAGGGGACATAAAGAGAATGTGTGAGACATGGATGACTTACAAGTGTGCAGGCATTCTGTGACAGCGGTGGGCTTTATCAGGTACCCACGGCAAATTGAGCAGGTGATATATCGGTTGAAATCTCGGACCAGGTGCTTTCGGTGGGTCGCCATCTCGACTCAAAGGTCACAGAGGTCAGGAGATCGCAAGTTAGAGTCACAGTGCTGCCTGTGCACCAACACAGGGTTGCCACGGTGATTTTGTCATCGCCTCGGTTTTGAGGCAGCTGTAACTCCGATCTGAAGACATTACTGTTAAAAGAGTGAACCTAGTTTAAAAAGCACATATAAAGGTTACTTTTAGGAATACTTGTTACCTGCTTTTAGTGACTTTTCAGTTATACTTTATGCCTCCACTTGACAAGCAAAGAATCAAAACTGATTACACCACAAAGTCTATTTTGAAACCAATCTAGCTCAAACCAGACTTGAGCTGATCTTTATTAGTCAAAGTGTATCAGAGTTCAGGACTCCTTTCAGTCTGAAAACTCATAGGAAAGTCCCTGTCAGGAGAGACGGGAAAAGCTAAGGGTGTGTCATTTCAAGAGTTCTTTTGAGTTTTCATTGGCTTGATGTTAAGGTTGTGTGGCCTACAATATAACCACCAGATTCAGCAAGGATATTGAGGCCCTACTTTTGCATCAAATGCACACATAGCAAAGTATTGAATATTTAAGAGCCTGATTTCAGAACTGACCAAAGTCTCCCAAAAAGTAGAATATCAAACAATATTTTTAGTGGGTCAGTAGTAAATGTTGTAGGTTAGCATAATATTAAACACATAGAGATTATTAGAAGTGCTTATTTTAAATGTTGTACAGTAGGTACATTGCAGTACTTTATCAATGCAATTTAATAACACACTTATTTTAGTAAATATGAGTAAAAACTACTTATTTAACCCTCTGAACTGTATGCTAACACTGAAAAAATTGTAAATCATAGACAAACTACTCCAAATTGTTTGGGACATCAGTACAGGTCTCTAAATATGCAATTTCAGGTACTTGACCGAGAGTAAGCAAGGCGTACGGATATCCCAGGATCTGCTCTGACATGAATGCATGTCTTTAAACACACTGGCCTTTTTGTGACAACATGCCCCAAAAGCATAGTAAACAGTTGTGAAAGCCCAACAGTTCTGCAATATCAAAATTAACCCGAAAACAAAATAACGATTATTATAACTAATAGCTTTCTAAAACCACTTTAAACGAGAAAAAGATAACATACATCATCTATATAAATGGGTCTCAGGGTTAAACTGTTAAACAGATTTACATATGAGCATGCATTGTTACAGTATTTCAGAAAAACAACGTCATCGGTCAATCATTTCTCATGACGACGTAGTCCTTGCGATGCTCTCTGCCGTTTATGTAATACATATGTATAAAGAGAAAAACAACAACTCACAGGCTGCTACGTAATTAATAACTAACGAGAATGGACTGTGATTTTCCCTTTAAAACGCATTATAAACCGATGACCTGCTCCTGTGTAGCTAGTGTGCATGCGAAACGCGCAGTGTGTCACAGTCCCGTTATCTCATCAGCGCGAGCCGCGCGCACGGGCGTCAAGGACTGCGTGACGTCATCCCCATGGAAATGATAACACATGGCAAGTTGAGCTCATCTCGCGACGTCGTTTTTACATTCTGTAATTATGTATCTATCCGCTCCACTAGAGCGGACCGACGGGCAAGCAGCCTCTGTCGTACCACATGACACAATTTCTCCCCCTCCCCAAACTTTACACACGTTCGGTGCCCCCAAACCGCTAACGTAGCGCAGATTCCCACGTTCCGTGGCAGAAATACACTCACCGTTGCAACCCCCTCGCCTCGCTCAGTGCTGGGCCGTTAATAGAGGCTGAAAAAAGGGGCTTCTGAAAGCCAGAGAGAGTCACATCGTTGCAGTCCGGCGGCGGATTGAGCGCGTGCAGGCAGTGCGTGGCTGGTAAACTCGCGGCCGACGCGGAACTGGCAGCAGCTCGCGCAGAGAGAGAAGGGGCGGGGGACTCGCGCGCTTGTTTACGCGGTGCAGTATATTGAGACCAGCGGAGGAAGAGAATTTAGTTTGGAACCGTTTCTAACCATCCTAACATTATTAAGTGAATCTATGTGATCATTGGGCCACAGACAGAGTGGTGGAATTGGAAAAAATATATTAAATTAAGTTAAAATTTTGGAAAGGCCGACACAGAGAATACTTTTGACATGGAGTCTTGTTTTTTTTTCAAGTGAGGCTGAAAATAAATATAAGGCAGAGCGGGGGCTAGTTGTCACAGATTGTATTTTTATTATTTGTTTAGAAATATTTTAAGTACATTTATATATAGACACATACCTTAAAGTGCTGCCTACCAAAAGCTATCATTAATGGCCAGAAAAAAAGATATAGGTCACTGCAGTCTGCACACCTTTTGTGACAGCATGCATTGACTGTCTGTTATGGTAAACCGCAAAACAATTATGAAGCTCAAAAAATCTTGATTAAATAGCAA
>NW_015540946.1:1206441-1227472 GCF_001515605.1 Sinocyclocheilus anshuiensis
AATACTTTATTAAATTTTTATTAAATAAATATTTATATTTATTGTAATTTTAGGAAATAACTTAAAAAAAAAAACATACATTTGTCCTACATAAGAACAACCTTTCAGTTGAAATCTTCCTTCATTATATAGCTGATTCTTGAATGTCTGAATTTATTGTGTTCACTTGCTTATCTAAGAGCTATGTAAAAATAGGAGATTAGAATTTATTGAATTGTATTTATATTATTTTATTTCAGACAGTATTAAGTTTTTGAAACCAGTGGGCTAAATCACTGCTAGAAAGGACATACATTTATGTAATTTGACTTTTGACTGAAAACAGTTACTGATATAGATAAAAAAAAAAAATATTCAGTGTGACAACTGGCCCATGCAGTCTCCTTTACTTAAGGCTGTCATCTCAGTTTTCAGCCCATGCACTCTAATACTGTTTAAGATGCTGCAACCTTTATTGTAGCCATTGTCTATATTATACAGGATAGTATACTTGTACTAAAAGGCCCTCAAACTCTTCCTTTACTCCTAAGTGCGTGGGTGAGTCCTTATCTGTGGGTAAGAGCACACACTCTTCTGGGTGAATGGTGATACATGTACATTTCTTAATGAGATACACATGTGTTATAGCTTTGAATAACGTAAACACTCTCTATTACTGTATGTTACCATAGCAACAGAACATAAGTGCAGTGCCCTTTGAACTGAATATCCAGCTCCTCAATGAAAGATCTTCTGATATCTCTGCTCCCTCATGCATTGTGATGTCTTTATTCAGATCTATACATAACTGTTCATCAACACATTTTTTACATGGGTGCTAAAATTATGTGTGGCGTCCATAAATATACAGAACAATACTATGTAATTTTCTTTTCATTCTCTTTATGTGCACGCAAACAGTGGAAATGTTTACATGCCATTGAGGATGCATTAAAAAGGATTTTTAGTGAGATTTTCTTTTTATGCCTTGGGGTGTCCTTCAAATTTTTGTGATTTCACTTGCCATTATAAAGCACTATTTATAGAAAAAATAACAACAGAAAAAAAACATGAAAACAGTAAGATGTAGGAAAATAACAAAGGAAGTGATTACCTGTCATTTCAAAGGCGTTTAATGTGTACTACTCAAAAAGCAGGAGTTATTAACATGCAAATAACATTTTCAAGACCAGCTAGAACTTCAAAGCATTGTACTGATACATTGTAACAACATCAGAGATGCCTCTCAAACAGTGTTGGGGGTAAGGCATTACAAGTAACGCGAGTTACGTAATCAGATTACTTTTTTTAAAGTAACTAGTAAAGTAACGCATTACTTTTTAATTTACAAGAGAATATCTGAGTTACTTTTTCAAATAAGTAACGCAAGTTACTTTTTTTTTCCAATTTATTGATTGACAGCTCTCCTGTCCCCATGTTGAGAGAAATCAGAAGATGTTACTGTAGTTCTAAAATAAATATGAATATTCATTAATTCACCTCACTCACAAAAAAAAACACAGATTCAGTATTCCTCAAAATGAATAAAAATAATGCAACTCAGAATATGACGCAAACCTGCAATAATTAAATGTTAAACAACACAAATATCCTTTATGTATTTATTCCCATTCTATTAACCAACGTCTTTGCTTCTGACCTTCGATGATCCAGTTCAACCATACTAATAAGCAAAAATTACTCTAGACAAACATTTGTGTCTTTTTTTATTGCTGAAGTGTGTTGAAATTTCTTCTTCTGCATTCTACTGTACGGACGTAAATGTACTTTCCCTTCAGCCTGTGGCTTATTCATTTCACTTTTGGTGTGAAAAGGCTTTTATATTTGCCAAAAATATAACTTTTTTATTTTAAAAACAAACAAGCAAGCCCTGTCCAGATTTAAAAAGTAACGCAAAAGAAATGTAACGCATTACTTTCCATAAAAAGTAACTAAGTAACGTAATTAGTTACTTTTTTATGGAGTAACGCAATATTGTAATGCATTACTTTTAAAAGTAACTTTCCCCAACACTGGTCTCAACAGCTGATACATAAAGCTTGAGGTTTTCATGTCTGTTGAGTTACTCTGACTGTTGGTTTGTCAAGGAACTGGTTGTTTGCTTGTCAAACATAACCTGTCATGAGGAGGAATGTGTGTACTGACAATCAATCAATTAATAATAAATAAATATACACTTTGGATCACTTCAAGAACCCTTACATAACTATAAAAATGCTGTACATGGTCACTAAGAGAAATTATTAAAGCTTTTCTTGAACATAGTCTATATTATAACATATTTTTGACACAATGACTCAATTTATTTATATTGACATGCAGACCAAAAGAAATAAATAGACAGAAAAATATATAAATAAAATATTAAATAAAATGATTTTTATTAATGTATTGATTTATTAAATTAATTTGATTAAAAATCATAAAATGGAGCAAAATACCAGGAATGGCACAAGCATCTACTGACACAGATGAAACATGATTACATTACATTAAACTTCATGGTTGTCTAGCTTTTTAATAATTCAGGCTCCAGCCAACTTTTTGATAATGCAAATGCAACATTTTTGTCATGCTAATGAAGCAATAGAAAAATAGCTAAAAACAGAGAATCATTAATTTTGCACAGGCTATTTTATACTGAGTGATAGCTTTTACCTTAGTAAATATATTCTGTTCTGTACCCTCTCTTGCTCCTTCCTGCTCGTCTTGCTCTCTCACATCTTCTTTCTCTTCCTCTCACTCTCATCCCCTCACACAATGACTGCAGAAGCAGATAAGATTCTGTTGCTTTGACTAAAAAGAAGGGAACAATGAACTCTTTGCTTCCCACTGACTGTGATGACATGAAATAGATGAATAAAAGGGGAGAAAGTAAGAGAGAGAAAGTGGTAGTTAAGCAATACTGCTTGCATAACACTACTTACATAGGCAAAGCTAAAAAAAAACACATTCAAACACAAGTCATAACACAGAGTCATAAGAGACATATTTGAATTTCAAAGAATCATTTCAGATAAAAGGGAACAGCTGAGAAGAACCTGTGTACCCGGTGATCAAGTTTGGCACAAATAAGGGAAACAGAATACAGCCCCATAAAGAAATGTGTGTGTATGTCTATGTAATTTATAACACTTCAGCAGCTGCACGAAAGGCCATAAAAGTAAAATCTTAAATCTCAAAACCAAATGTTCATACCAGTGTGTCTGCATTTTCAAATGTCTGCTCTACTGTAGGTGCACACACAATCTCTTTTCCCTCTAGTGTTTGTGACTGGTTTAGAGTTTAAACAAAGCATTAGTCAATCCATGTGGTCTCTCAGAAACCTTAAGCAGACCAAAACACCTTCTAAAATGTCTTGCATATCCCCCAAAAATGGACTTACTCTATGTTCATACTACTCGCTACTCTAAATTCTCCTCCAGTGTTGACTAGATTTCATTTTGGCCTATTTAGTTTGAGGTGAGCTTAATCCTGGAACTATTAACCTCATTGAAAGTAATTAAATGTGTCAATTCATTAACCAATGCAAGTATGAGCTGCATTCTCGGCGCTGCTGCAAGGGGCGCTATAACAGGAATTCGTGCATGTTATAAAATGTGTCTGTGTTGTGACAAATCAGGTCCTCTGAAATTGGGACTCCATAGACCTTAGTCAGAGTAGTACCATATTTAATTTTGGACAGGAATGAAAACCAGGCTGTGAGGGATATAAGTACAGTGCATTCAACAACTTACCATCGTTCAGCTGACAAAACGTCTTTTCCGAAAAAGAAAAACAAATCAGTAGACAAAAACTCCACAAAACAGTTTAAAAGTTGTGAGTTGTGAAAATTACGTGATCTAGGACCTTTATTTGACCTTTATTCCTTACAGCCTTGTTTTCTTCTGTGTTAAATTCAGTATGCATGCTGTCTAACCTGATTAAGGTCTCCAAGTGATCCCATTGGCTCGACCTTTTAATTGGTACTCTCTTAATTTGATTACAATTCCTACATTATCACATTATATGTCATTTGAACTGCATTATAATGACCATTAATGTAGGGTGACCATACGTGCCATTTTCCCAGGACGCATCCTGGGAAAATGGCACTTATGGTCACCCTAATTAATGTCTGTTTTAGTTAGCTTAAATACTAGCATAGCATAGAGATACCCATTTAGCCTGATAGCTTAGCTTATATACCACAATGATCTTTATATAACAATCTGTTATAATGATGTTCAATTATTAGTTTAATTAACAGATTTTCAAATGAAAGAAATTATAGTATTTGTTTTATTACATAGTAAATATGTAAGCTACATATTTTAAATTAATACTGTTTGTGTGTACTTGTTATAGTTTATGGTGACCTGATGTCGAGGAAGAACCTGATTTGTAACACCGACACATTCGGCAATGCAATGGCGTGCAATAATTCGTGCTATAGCGCCTAATGAATTAATGAAGATCACTCTGACACATTAAATGACATGCAATTCGACTAACCGTTTCACATAACTGCGTTAAGTATTGTTCTGACCTGATTTGGCCAAAATGTCTTCTTATATGGATCATTTTCCCTTCCAAGTGAACTACTGTCATGGAGGAGCAACAGGCTGAGAAATAATCTTGCTGAGTGTGTTGGAGTCAGTATGTCTATATCAAATAATCACTTAATGTTAGAGGCATGTGAATGTTTGTTATCACCAGACAAATGTAAGAGCTCATGTTAAGCAGCCTATGTTCAATCAGGCTGAGCGTTGGACAAACCCTTCTCATACTTGCATAAATCATGTCTCTGTAATTCTCCTCCTCTGCTCTTTTAATCCACCATTGAAATCTGCTGAAACCTCAACCATTTCAGTGTTTGTGCTTTTGGTTATGGTGTTGGGGGAAGTCTGCGGTGGTTTTTAGTAAAGTGAGATGTCTTTGGAAGGAATGTCTTTGGTTCATATCCAACACACTCTCATGGCAATTCGTAGGTATTTTACTCTTTAGTGAATTGGTGGTTAATTCATGCAATCTCATTTGTTCATTTTCGTATGATCTACTGAGGGTTAGTTTTAGGGGTGGACCTTCATATTTCCTTTTTTTCTAAAAAAAAACAGCATGTTTCCATATACTATTACAATACCAATCACATTGTACAAAGAATTCATACAAAATCGCCACCATGTAATAGTTATATTTTCTAATGAGATTGGGTTGTTGATATGCCTTTGCCTGAGTTAATTAATAGATGATCCCTCAGGTTACAATAAAATAAATGTTAATGAACTAATTAACAACAACAGAACCTTTTATTAACAAAAACAACAAAAATAACTCATGTTTTGTTTTGAACTGATTTTACTGTATTGTTTAAACAGTCTGTACCCTTTCATCACTCTGACCTAAATGTAGAAGCATTCCAATACACATATTGTATGTCGCCAGTAAAAGATGTTGTCTTGTCATAGAAGCTTCCCAAGCGCTCTTGGAATGATCAGGTGATGAGGAAATATATGTGTGTTGTGGACACATCGATGGGATCAAGTGGTTCGCATGTGAGCTGTCATGCAAACCTTGAGGGAAATATATATTATCTTAAAACAACACATGAGTCATATGGCCACAGCTGAGGACATAATTCCCATAACTGGAGGTTCCTAAATCCCCTCACCATTCTCAAAACTTCACAGCACTTCTGAATCCTTGTAGCATTCCAAGCCCCTGCCATTGTGAGAACATGATTCCACATTCTTATGATGTTCTACTGCCCCTATAAGCCTCTCCAGTATGGCCCGGGCCCCCCAACCAGTCTGGTTTTCAGCTCTGGGGTTAAATCAGAATTCCAAATAGCCATTTGTATTTGAATTTAATTATTTTTAACACTTATCAAATAACACTTGTAATTTTATGATTTTGTTTATTTAATAAATACATGCATGTTTCTCCATTATTATTATATCATACTCTACATGTTTCTGAGCATGTTTTTATGTATGTACTGTATGTATTCATGTGAGTATGCAGGAAAGAGTGGGTTGTCTGTGTACATACTGCTTATCTAAACTGAGTATGGCCAGTTATTCTGGTGTGGTGCCTGTTTGGATCCACAAAAATAAAAATCATCACTATATCAATAATAACTAAGGCAGCTGTTGCGTGTGCTGCACACATGCAATCACTTGCCAGAGAAGCCATTTGCCAAGGTTAGTGGGTTAGAGCTCTGAATCCCTACAAGCCTTCAATGATACTAACACATATACACTTGGTAACACTCCGTAAATAGCCCTTATTAGAGACACCCACAAAGCCAATGGCTAAATTTAAACCTCATCTAAACCTCACACCTGTCAATACAAACACACATACACATGTGCAACTGTGTATGAAAACAAATGGGGCTATACCTTCAAAACACAGCTGATTGATAGATATCATTCAATGAGTAGTTCAACATGGAAAGCGTTGTGAGGGCTGGTGTTAATTTAAAAATGTAAGTTTTTTTCTTGCAGTCTGATTTTGAATTTCAGAGAGAAGTATGCTGCTCTCTTTTATTCCCGGTGCAGTGTCTAGAACAGGGGTGGGGAACGTTGATCCTGGAGGGCCACTCTCCTGCAGAGTTTAGTTCCAACCCTGAAAAACCCTAGAAAAAAAAAACCTAAATGCATCCCGAAGACCTTGATTAGCTGGTTCAGGTGTTTTTGATTAGGGTTGGAGCTAAACTCTGCAGGGACACCGGCCCTCCAGGATCAACGTTCCCCACCCCTGGTCTAGAAAATGGTCAAAAATGCTGCATTTCAGGGAATTGTTTACATCTGATGGAACAGGGGGATATACATATTAGCTACTTCAAATATAGTATGATGTGTGAGAGCCAGTCACTGATCCAAGTATTTATTTATTATTATTATTGCTAGTTGTTTTTGTTGCATTTTTTAATTGTGAACGGCTGATCCATAAAAGAGTTTAACACCACCATTGGATTTATACTACTATTAATAGGCATAAGTGTCATACTGCTGTCTCAAATAATGTGGGAGGATTCCACTATATCTATGACTTAGCCTACAGCAGGGCTACTGCTGTGCCTGTCCAAAAGTCCCACACCCTACAGAGAGCTAAAACCTCTTAGGCTGTCGCGTGATTTCCCTCTCTGCTCTACAGACCAGGCTGACCATACCCAACTATGTATATTTTTAATTATTTGATTGTTGCTAATACATTTAATATTATATTGTATTATAAAATATCTTAGTGCCATTAAAATAAATTTTAAAAGAAAAAAATATTCTAAAAGATTTTTGTTTAAATGGCATTTCATAGTAGAGCTACACTATGTAACTTTTTTGTTTTAAATTGCATATTATTTGCGGAAGAATAAATAACAAATAACAAAATAAAGAAAAATAAGAATGTGTCTTTAAGGTGCTATCACAGACAAATTATGGAAGTATGCAATTTCCTGGGAGAACCATCCAGATATATACAGTGGGTACGGAAAGTATTCAGACCCCCTTAAATTTTTCACTCTTTGTTATATTGCAGCCATTTGCTAAAATCATTTGTTAATTTTTTTTCCTCATTAATGTACACACAGCACCCCATATTGACAGAAAAACACAGAATTGTTGACATTTTTGCAGATTTATTAAAAAAGAAAAACTGAAATATCACATGGTCCTAAGTATTCAGACCCTTTGCTGTGACACTCATATATTTAACTCAGGTGCTGTCCATTTCTTCTGATCATCCTTGAGATGGTTCTACACCTTCATTTGAGTCCAGCTGTGTTTGATTATACTGATTGGACTTGATTAGGAAAGCCACACACCTGTCTATATAAGACCTTACAGCTCACAGTGCATGTCAGAGCAAATGAGAATCATGAGGTCAAAGGAACTGCCTGAAGAGCTCAGAGACAGAATTGTGGCAAGGCACAGATCTGGCCAAGGTTACAAAAAAAATTCTGCTGCACTTAAGGTTCCTAAGAGCACACATGTGATATTTCAGTTTTTCTTTTTTAATAAATCTGCAAAAATGTCAACGATTCTGTGTTTTTCTGTCAATATGGGGTGCTGTGTGTACATTAATGAGGACAAAAAATTAACTTAAATGATTTTAGCAAATGGCTGCAATATAACAAAGAGTGAAAAATTGAAGGGGGTCTGAATACTTTCCGTACCCACTGTATATATATATTCATCCCCCTCCTGGCTGTATTGTTGTAATGTTGTTGAAAGCATAAAAAAGCTCTAAAATATAAATCTCAGAAGTTTCTCAGAAGTCGTCATAGCTGGGTAAACTTCTATAGCGATGAACGGTAGACTACATCAAATTTTTTGTGTTCCCATTTGCTCAAATATCAAAAGAAAAACTCCACAATAGTGTTTTCACAACTTTCAAAATAAGGTAGCCTAAAAATAGAGAGAGATTGATAACGGCAGTCAGAAGAGAGAAAGATGTCAATTTACAGTCATTCCCACACACAGCTGCTCTATTAGAAACACCTCACAGCAGCGTTAACTAGTTTTTCACAATTTGATGCAAAGGTAATACAATACAAAATATAGTGTTATAAATGTACATACATTTTAAAAATGAAAATATAAAAAACGTTGTAGTATTTACAATGCTGATGAAAGTTGAAATGCATCATCACAGTCTATGAAAAGGGTCCATTATAGGGTTACGTTTGGGGTATATGTACATAAAAAAACATGTTTTTTTTTTTTGCTGTAGCTACTCAAT
This sequence comes from Sinocyclocheilus anshuiensis, assembly GCF_001515605.1. NCBI lineage: Eukaryota > Metazoa > Chordata > Actinopteri > Cypriniformes > Cyprinidae > Sinocyclocheilus > Sinocyclocheilus anshuiensis. The sequence goes on from NW_015540946.1 coordinate 1,215,166, forward strand.
CAATTTTGTTGAAAAAAAAGTACATTTAATGTATTATGGTTCCCTTTCATGGGAACTTCGAACTGCGTCCTCTAGGGGTCGCTATGGGGAACGCCTCGTCGCTAGGTTTTCTTGCCATGCTGCGGACGCAAGCTTCAGACGAAGAAGTGAATGATGTGTGCTCCCAGCGCCTATTTATACTATAGTCGCACCGGTAGTGACGTCATGGCTGTCGCCGGCCAACGAGTTGGTGTTTTTTCAATGTATGCTTCAGACACGGGTCACGACGAGGCGTTCCCCATAGCGACCCCTAGAGGACGCAGTGTCTCGTTCCCTACTCAGGGAACCATGGTTACACAAGTAACCTGAGACGTTTTACATACATAAATTTAAACAATATCAATATATAATATCGATAACTATCACATCAGAACATCTTGAGTTGCTTTTTTTTTTTAAGATTGAGGATGGTAAAAAGGTATGAACACCACAAGTGGCAATCCAGCCTTCTGCCCTTGAGCAAAACACTTAAAAATGCACTCTCATCAGTCGCTCTTTCTTCATCTTGAGTCATGACCTTTGGTAACTCTCAGATATAGGTCTAGACAGTGGAGTGGCCTAAGTGTCTCCTTTTAAGGAAAACAGCACTGCAAATAATCTTGCGATTGATTTTGATTTATGGCTGATGGACTGGGTGAGCTCCTCACTCTTTACAGTAAACTTCAGATGTGTCACTAACTGATCGTGTGAGAGATCACACTTGTATGCAATTCTGCACCTGTTCAGCTTGTGGTTTAAGGGCATGAGTGCCTTGCAGAAGCATGCACCTGCAAAACACAGCCGTTGACGGATGACAACAGCTCAGATTTATCTGTACATATTTCTCCCTGTCCATAAGAGGTGAGAAGGTGTCTCAAACCTGTCACTCTGTCATTACCATGAGGCTATTTAAAGCTTATGTTACTGACTCTCATCACACAGTATTGTCATGTGAATGGAAGTTCACCGACATCATTCTGTACCTGTCATGCTCACACCAGACTTGCGCAACCTGACAGGCTGGCATGTTATTTCTGAACATTTGCTTGAATTAAATCAATCATTAAATAGTGTTAACAACTCTTGATTGCCTAACAAGAAGTATGCAAAAGGGTGCATGGTGACATGAACACTAAAAACAAGCCCAAGGCATACAAGAATAAATAAGTGTCCTTGAATATAAATGTAATCTTCATAAACAAATATACAAAAAGTATACTGTACTGTATACTGCATAAGCCTACTGTAGTGTTCTATACTAGCCTATATTTAGTTGTCACATGTTGCATAGTTGTTATGTATTCACATATTCTTTTGACCAAAAAGATATATGGAAACCTGTTTCTGCCACTAAATTTAAAATAAATAAATAAATAAAAATAAAAAGTTAATTGCAACTTTTTATTTCACAATTCTGATTTTTTTCTTGCGATCCTGAGTCAGTTCTTATATTGTGAGATATAAACTCAGAATTGTGCAATTCTGAGAAGAAAAGTCAGAATTTGTGAGATACAAACTCTTAATTCCAAAAAAGTCAGATTTTTGAGATAAAAAGTTGCAATTATATTTTTTTTTTTATTCCATGGCAGAAAGAAAAAAAAGTAATAATTGCAAGATGTAAACTCACAGTTCTGAGAATAAAACAGAACTGTGAGATTTAAACTCAGGATTGTGAGATATAAACTCAGAATTGTGAGATGTAAATTCGGAATTGCAATACAAAAAGTCAGAATTGTGAGATAAAAAGTCACAATTAACCTACCTTTTTAATTTTTTTTATTCCATGGTGGAAACAGGCTTCCATATAGATATTTTTATGTTATATTTTGTATTTTTGCTTTTTTTATGAATTCTTTAGCATTTTGTAATTGTTGTATTATTAATGTTTACTTAGTAGACTTACCCTATATTTCAATGGCAATAATGGTGGAAATGTTAAGAAGGTTTTTTTATTTATTTATTTACTTATTTTTTGTAAGCAAAACTTTAGTAGGTTATATGTGCCTAGATACAAGCTGAATTAAAAAAAAAATAGACCTACCCTGAGAACATTTATGACAGCTAGTCTCCCTTACTATAATTGACAAAAGGGCCACGTCACACTTCTTTATTGCTTTTCTCACGCGCAGAATAGACTATGCAGTCGTGCACCTGTTGCTCACCCGCGTGCGCAGGTCGGGCCTGGCTGGGAGTCTGGTGCTACTGGCGAGCCGCGCAGTCCATAGCAGAACGGAAGCCGGGCGTTCCTGGCTCGTGCAGTCATCGCTCGCGCGAGATTCATTCGATGTTCGGGAAGGATGAATGAAGGTGTCTCGCGCCATTGGAATTCTGTGGGCGGTGAAAGAGGGGGAGAGAAAGTAAGGAACATGATCTAACTTTTTTATGGCCCGCGCCAGACTCTGGAACCGTATATATATATAAGGGAGGTGATGGATAGATGATACACAGAACATCAGGGAGTTGAGCAGGCATCACCGATCGCTTCGGGACTCTAATTAACCACAGAGAGAACTACATCCCTCACCACTGACAGCCTTACAGCAATACGCGCAACCGAGAGCTGAAGACAAACTCCAGATCGCAGACCTCATGGGACTGCTGCGTGTTGAAGAGCTGGTAGGTTTTGTGCTGATGCACGCAGTGCTTTTTGGGAGTCCCATCTGAATGTTGACATGTTATCAACTAACTTCTAGATTTATATTGTTAGAATTTTAGATAAACATGCAAAAAAATCCCATGCAAATGCATGTTTACATATAAATAAATAAAGATATAAAGAAATATAATTAAGAAAATTGTTAACCAAAATTATACAGTTGAAATACAGCTGAAGATGACAAAACTAATCTTAAAAACATATGAAATACTAAAATTGCTAAAACTGAAACTGAAATAAATGAAGTAAATATAAAGCTAAATAGAAATATTCTATGATAAAAATAACAAAAGAAGATAACATTTTAACTTTCGGTTAAGTTTTAGTAAAATGAAAATTAAAATGAAAGATAAAAATATTAAAATATAAGCTAATTCCAAATATTAATACTAATATAGTATATAAATAATACTAAAATAACACCATTTACTGTTACTACAGCTGTAATGTTTACAATGAAAAGGACTGAAAAACACGAGAAAAATAAAGGCAGTGCATAACATAGAAAGAAGTTACAATAGGAAAGCCCACAAGAGATAAAGAAAATTCATAAAATAAAAATACAAGAGAAAAAGCAGAGGAAATGTTTGTGTTTACATACTGTATCTTATAAGGAAAGGTAAGAAATAAGGAATATAAAAAAAGAAAGAAAATACACAAAAGAAAGAATGCATGGGGGTGGGTGAGTATGGGTGATAGAGCAGTGTGATGTTATTAAATATCTGTCAGCGATTAAGAAGGATCCAGGGTGTCTAGAATAACCCAACTGCATGGGCCTGTCCTCCTATTTGAAACAACAGAAATGACACAAGTGTGTGTAATTATTTTTTTAGGTTCTTAAAACAGCTGAACACTCTCTCCACCCCATCCACACAATCACTAAATTAAACTACGTCTGCTTTAAACTACACACTTGTTCTTTCTCTGGAAGCTATTCAGTCCTTGAAACCAAGTGTGTAAAAGCTGTGGTCACAGTAGACCACAGTTGCTTGTGCTCCATTGACTTTAATTCATACGTATATGAAATCCAAGACTGATGAGTGTCATGTCCAATCACAGGTCACCGGGAAGAGAGGCGAGGGAAAGGTGCCAGGAGGTGCATGCGCAGAGGTGTTCGCTGCAGGAGAATATGAAACCAGCATCATTCAGGAGAAACAGGATGGACTTCAGACACAACAGGACCTGAATGACATCAAACCAAGCGAACAGAATCTCAAACTCAATGTAAGAATGAATACAACTTAATAAAAATGAACATGGCTACAATTTTACATAGTAACATAATGAAAAACATCTATCTTTTAATTTTTCTTAGGTTGACCGATCAGGAAAGCTAAAACTAGAAACTGTTGAAGACCTCTTCAACATTTTGCAGCTGAGGAAGAGGAGAAAGGAAAGGAAGATTCAAGCATCAAAGAAACAGCCAGAGCCTGATATCCTGGTGAGGAACTTCTTCCATAATGCGTTACAAATGCGGCTATATTATTTTAAGATGGTTATATCATAAAGATTTCAGATTTAATTACTGGCTAACATTTTTCAGCCAGAAACAGTGGACCAGGCTTTGTTCCTAAAGGCTGTCACAGAGAATAAACTGCCTGTGGTTGAGAAATATTTATCAGATGGTGGAGACCCCAATGCTTGTGATCATGTGAGTGTGTCGTCTAACACTTTCCTTCACTCGTGCTGTTAAGTCTTCCAGAATCAAAGGGAGAGTTCACCCAAAAATGACAAAAAAATACATTTTGAGGAATGCTTCAGTTTTTAAGTCCATAGAATGGAAGTCAATGGTAACCAAAACTGTTTGGTTACCAGCATTCTTCAAAATATCATCTTTTATGTTCCACGGAAGGTTTGGAACAACATTATGGTGAATAAATGATGAACAAATTTTCATTTTTGTGTGAACTATCCCTTTAAACTCACACCTGTGTTTTTTCAGTATATTTATATACTATTATATAGCTGTATAGCTATTATTATTATTTATTTTTTTATATTTCGTTTTAATACATTTTTATTTCAGCTTTAGTTTTAGTTATTTTGGTAAAAATAAACTTAAACTTATTTTATTTCAGTTACTGTAGTTAATTACCAACATTTAGAGTTTTAGTTTTTTTAGGTTTTTCATCTAATATTTAAATTTTATTTTGATCCTCTTCATTTAAATTAACAATCAAGAAATGAACACTTTTAGTAACAATAACAACACCGACTCTCACTTGTTCTCTCTCTTTCAGTTTAAGCGCTCAGCTCTGCATAAAGCCAGTGCCCAAGGTTACATAGAGATTATGCAGAAGCTCCTGGAGAGTGGAGCATCCATGGATCAAAAAGACAAGGTAGCACAGATGGTGGATGTGACTTTTACACCAGTGCTACAAGAATATTATCTCACATTTATTTTTTATTATAATTCTGAGATGCAATTTCTCTGTCGCATGTTCATAGCTGGATGCCACAGCTGTGCACTGGGCCTGTAGAGGTGGAAGCCTGCCTGCCCTGGAGCTGCTTCTCAATAAAGGAGCCAAATTCAACTGCAGAGACAAGGTAGATAGAAAGCTAATGCAGGCATATGACACCAAATGGATCTTTGGACAGTGATAATAAAATTCACAAATCATTCTCATGCTTTTTGTAGCAAACAATCATGAAGCATTTTTACCCTTCTTGTTTTTAAACAGCTATGCAGCACTCCCCTTCATGTTGCAGTTCGGACGGGACATTATGAATGTGCTGAGCGTCTCATTCATTGTGGAGCTGATGTAAATGCCAAAGACAGGGTAAGAATTCTTTTTGCGCTTTATTCAAATATTTTCCCAAAACATTCAGAATGTTTAATATGGTATGTTAAACTGACTAATTTTTATGTCATTTTAAATAGCAAATTTATGATATTAATGCATTGTCCCACATTTTGTTTTTCTTCTCTAATGCCACTGCATTGTGTTTATGTAGGAGGGAGACACACCAATGCACGACGCAGTGAGGATAAATAGATTTAAAATTATAAAACTGCTGATGATGTATGGAGCCAGTCTAAATGCCAAAAACAATGTAAGTTCAATTAGGGTACATACAATCCTTATATGTCATTGAAGTTTACATGATGGTGCCCTCTAGAGACAGATTTAGGAACTACACGATTCTGTTTAAAGGGGTCCTATTATACTTGTTTACAAAGTCTTGATTTTGTTTTGGGGGTGTACTAGAACAGGCTCTCATACTAGGTTGTTCAAAAAACACATTATTTTTCACATATTTTACATTATTACAACACCTCTCTCCCCAGTCTGGCATGAACGGCTCGAATAGTTCCTGTATCAAATGAAGGCCCGCCTTCTGAAATACGAAATGTGCTGTGATTGGTTAGCTGGGCCAGTGTGTGTTGTGATTGGCAGCACTCGGCGCCCGGTCAGGAAATGTCATGCCCCTTACCATAGCCGCCTGCAAGCTTCAGTCTAAATATTGCGTCAAAATCAAATCAATTTAAGCACGATTTAAACCCGGATGATTGTAACCACACTAAGTTCATCTGCCTTGGGAAAGCTAGCGTGTCTCCGACATAGTGATAACACTCGTTGCCTTCTCTAGTGCAGCTCAACCAGGTCTCGTCCCATTCGTCCATATTTGTGATATCACAAATCCCGGAAAATATGCGTTGTAGTCTAAACGAGTCGTTCGTTGTAGTTTTTGAAAAGTGATTTCTGTTAAATAAAATATCTCCTTTTGGAGATTGGACTTTAAGCTTTGTAACTTTGCAGATATTTTTTATGCCCAAACAGCAACATTACAGACTAACTAAAGTTGAAAAAGTGAAAAAGCATAAATAATAGCACCCCTTTAATGCCCCAATACTGACTCGCCACAATATCAAACAGAATATAAGCAAAAATATATATAATGCTTTATTCTTTTATGACTAAATGACGGTGGATATAGCCAGTGCAAAAAGAACTCATACTGTGAGTATTAGTTAGTAAGTCTGTTTAAATGGGTATATTTTAGTGGATATATCCTAAAATTATCTGTCATTTACAGGATGGAAAGACACCAATGGAGACTCTGCTTTCATGGCAAAAAGGTGTGAAAAACATCCTGAATAACTTTAATGAAGAGGAAGCACCATATCCAAATGAACAACTTTTAAACATCCGTCCCAATGCTGAATTGTTATAACATTATTATTACTTTCTTTCTTACATGTTAAACATTAAACTGAACAGTACTTTGCAATTTGCTTAATGATGACGCTATTTGCTGGCGATAGAGCGTTATTTGTAAATATTGTTTTCTCACTTGTCTCACTTGATTTTGAGAGCAAAGAATCTTCGGTGAGTGGCACAAAACATGAACACGTGTGAGTGGTTGTATGTTTGTTTGCTTGTTCAGGATAATTATTTAATATTATTTTAATTTCATAACTTGTGACTGCATTTAAAAAATGTCCATGGCAGTTTGATCTACTGGGGAAATGTCTGGACAGACTGGAGGCGGAACTGTAAATGTTCAGAAATGGAACAGAATGTGAATGCTGGTCTGAGAATGTTTATGATGGATATTATTGTAATTGTTTTGTAATTTTGGACTGGATTTGTGAAAGACTTTGGCACTGGGTACATGGAAATCCCTTATGAAATGTGCATTGGTAAATGTGTCTTGTAATTCTTTCTTTTAAACCCTTAAAAGTAATTGTGAATCATTTTAATCAAATGTGAATAAAGTGTTTTGGTCACCAAGTGTTTCCCGAAAGTTTTATGTGAGTTTTCTTTATATTAGACATATTCTTTTGGTTTTTATGTTAATGACAAAAATATGGACAGCATAAACTTAATTTGGTTTATTGGGACGTTTTATATTCTTTATATAGCCTACACAAACTGTAAATGCCACTTTAATGTCTCCAAGCAAGAACTGAGTTTGTATTTAGGCCTCAACATCTATTAATAAGGCGATCTAGTCATAGTATACCATGTTTGATGTTCTTTCTTAATGATTTGCACACCCTTTTTTCTTATCCTATCCTATTTCCTATTACTTTACATTGTACTTTGGTTTGGTATTTTAATGTAGTAATGTTTTTATTTGTATATGTTATGATTTATTCTTGTATATAGAATTTACATTATTAAAAAACGTATTTCTACTAATTAAAAAAAATACACTTAAAAAACACAGCATAAAAACTGAAACAAATCGAAAAAGCAAACCAAACGCTAAAAACAAGCAGCAATCTGATTCTAAGAAATGCGCAGTCCAACTTCTGCGCATTTATAGCGCCACTGTGACGTGCACGAGCACGCACTCCCAGCAGCCTTTGCAGTTGCTCGCGCTTATCCGATTGGTGGAATTTGAAAATAAGTACGCGCGAAGTTAAAGGCAATATAATACACACTTTATCCTTTGACAATTATGTAAGTCAACTAAATTAGCTTGTTTTAATGCGCATGTTTTGATGTCCTGTTCTTTTTTGTGAAAGGTTGAGGTTATGAGTTCGGGTGGGTCTTAATGTCATTTTTTGTTGTTGCCAGGTTTACTTATAAAATATCTATAAAAACTGTAATTGTCTGTTAAAATGAACATAAGATTATACAATTGACACAATGCAAAAATAAAAATGTGTTATTACTGTCAGATGTGATTAAAGGGTTGTCAGAAGTATGCTCTGTATCTCAGAGGCTGTTATTTTATCCTCTTTTATGTCTTCTCATATGTTTTCTTAGAGCAATATGATGGAGTCAGGGCTAAAGGATGAGAAGGCAAGACCGGAGACGATAGTTGTGGAAGATTTAAGGAGAAATCTGTCCTCGGAGTTCAGCGAGTGTTCAGATTTCCAGGTAAGATGACTTTATGAACATTACTACAGGACCCTGTGTGATTTGTACATTGTGATTTATGAAATAATCATCAGAAATGTTTTGAGCCTTGATGTTTCTTTTGAAGGACCCGTCTGACCTGGAGAAGGAACACTTGAAGGTGTATCTTAGGATAAGACCATTTTCAACAGCTGAGATTGAGAATGGAGAATCACAGGTGAAAATAAGGAATAAATGGTTAAGGGATACAGCACACATTTTCAGTGCCCTAAAATGCAGACCCTCATGCAGAAATGCTTTATTTTGTTGGGAAAAATATTTTTAAAGGGTAAATTCCCCTGAAGACCTGTTTCAAATATTGCCTCTAAATAAAATGATTAGTCTGTGCTTTCTCTCTGTGTTTTTAAAGGACTGTGTGGCTATTCAGCCTCCAGAGACTGTGCTCCTCAAAGCTCCACAATCATCTCTTTTTGCCAGGCTCAGCGATAAGTCAGTGCCAGTTACAGCTCAAGGTTTCCAGTTCTCTCAGGCAAGCAGACCCATCAGCACACAGAGTCTAGATCAGGGGTGTACAATCCTGTTCCTGGAGGGCCACTATCCGGCAAAGTTTAGCTCCAACCCCAATTAAACACACCTTAACCAACTAATCAAGGTCTTACTAGGCGTACTAGAAACTTCCAGGCAGGTGTGTGAGACAAGTTGGAGCTAAACTGTGCACTCTCTCTTATAACTTGGTCTTGTATGACAGATTATTCACAAGGTGTTATTAACATTGTGGTATTTGTGGTATTTTGGTCCAGACACTACACAGGAGGAGATGTTTGATGGCACAGTGAAGGGTCTTGTGAGGGATGTGCTAGAGGGACAAAACTCTCTGGTCTTTACATACGGTATCACCAATGCTGGGAAGACCTTCACTTTTTTAGGTTTGTATTTTTTATCTTATTGTATTGATAGACTGAATTATTTTCTGTTGTAATTGACATAATGTCACAAATGTTGTCAATAGAGCTTAAAAGTCAATGTGTTAATGCTCCAAAACCCATTTTAATTTGAGCAAGTTAAAACAAGAGGCAAAAAGTTGCTATATTTAAATGAAAGATTACAAAGATTTTTTTTCTTTGAAGTAGAGTGCACTTAATTAATCTTTCACAGTAAAGGTCAGGAATGTAAAGTAGGGTCAGTAAATTAAGGTCAGTTTTGATCAGACCAACCTTGTAAAATAGTGTCTGTGTGAATGCAGAAGAAGCAAACAGAAGGAGCGTCGAATCATGTTCAAAATGTTGTATCAAAAATAAAAAGAAGGGCAGGGACAATTCATTCTATCCAATGCTTCTATCCATTGGTTGTTAATTGAATAGAGGCAGATCTGAATGTGTGTTATGGCATTTTGATTAGTACTTACAAGGTCACAAAAAATATTTAAACAAAGCATGCATGAATGAATTGTTCACAATTTGTGATTTGCTTTTGCAAAATACTCATATTCAAGGTTTATGTCCTGATTGTGTTTTAATGTATTAGGTCCAGATACTGATCCAGGCATCTTGCCTCGTTCCCTCAACATGATCTTCAGTAGTCTGGATGGTCGCATCTTCAACCAGATGTGCCTAAAACCCCAGAGGTGCTGGGATTTCATCAGGCTCACCAAAGAGCAGCAAAACGAGGAAGCAGCTGGCAAACGCAACCTGCTCAAGCTTTTTAAAGAGGTACTGTAATGGCAGAGTGAGTTGAACAACCTCTGTTTTTCAGGGGTGTTTCATTTGACTCAATTAGTCTTTTGTCTTCTCTTTAGACTGATGCACCGAAGAGTACGTCTTGCCATAGCTCGAAGTCTGATCTTGAAGGTAAAGAGAATTTTTTTTTTTTTGTTAGTTACACCTCTCTAAGGTTGTGCTTGGCAGTCTGTTTATGTTGTTTGTCTGGCTGACACATAACTTTTTGGTTCCCTGTTAGATGGTTCCACTTTATGTGATATAAGCTCTGCAGTGAATGAGAGGAGTTTGGTTGTGGATATGGACATACACACCAAGTTTTCAATTTGGGTCTCATTCTGCGAGATCTACAATGAGAACATCCACGACTTGCTAGAACAGCATTCAAACAATGCTTCACGAAGAACCAACCTCCGTCTTTGTCAGGATGTCAAAGGGAACTCATTCATCAAAGGTAAAGTAGCATCTGTTTCTGTAATATATTTGTCATTAAATCGTTACAATGTTTCCATGTAGCTGATGGTTCATCCAAGCCAAAGTTGAACCCTGGCCTGCTGTAATAAAGTTTTGCATATAACAACAGAAATAATGCATGTTGTAAGGGTGCATTTTCATATATATTTCTCCTTTATGCATTTGACAGATGATTTTATCCAAAGAGATGTTCAAGTTATGCATTTTATCAGTTCATGTGTTCCCTGAGAATCTAACCCATGACCCTAGAACCATATGCTGTTTGAGCGAGAAGAGTGAGATTACACTGCAATATTTCTTCATTAAATCATTCCAAAGAGCAATTATATGTCATTTGTAATCATTGAAATGTCTTCTGTTTTGTTTTTTGCCTGGAATAATGTGTAATAGCTAAAACTGGCCAGGTGCTGGTGCTAGAGCAATAAGAAAAAAGATGTAGCGATAATAGCATTTCCATGTGTTAAGGGTGATTCAGTCAGTTGTTTTAAGGAAACTGATGTGCTGTGTCTGTCAGATTGTGTCTTTGCTCATAACAGTTAATTTTGTTAATTTTCTAGATCTGAGATGGGTGCAGGTGAGCAGTGTTGATGAAGCCTTGAAAGTGATGAAACTGGGCAAAAAGAACCAGAGCATCTCCAGCACTAAACTCAACATTCTCTCCAGCAGGAGGTACACTACACAAATTCTGTAACTTCCTGTTGTTTATCCATTTTAACGCAGTGGGTGTTGTATGCATGTGTTATTCTGAGTTCATGTCCTCTTTGCCTGATTTTTAGCCACAGTATTTTCTCTGTCCGGATCCTGAAGGTGGAAGATGTGGGAATACCCAGAGTGGAGTCAGTCAGCGAGTGAGTCTGTGAATACTGATCTGACTTCTCTGCAGTATGTTTGTGTTGTGTTTCAGAATGGTTTGTTAAAGTATTTACTCTGGTTCAAGGCTGGCGCTGTGTGATCTGGCCGGATCTGAGCGATGTGCTAAAACACAAAATAAAGGGGAACGGCTGAAAGAGGCAGGAAACATCAACACCTCTCTACTCAGCCTGGGAAAATGCATCAGTGCGCTCAGAAATAACCAGCAGGCCAGGTATATAAATCTTATATATATATATATATATATATTTTTTTTTTTTCTTCTTCCTTTCCTTTGTCCTTTAAACACCTCTTATTTTGTCTTTTCAGACAGCACGTTCCATTCAGAGAGAGTAAACTCACTCACTATCTGCAGGGATACTTTACCGGCCGGGGCAAAGCCTGTATGATTGTAAACATTAACCAGTGCGCCTCCATGCATGATGAGACGGTCAACGTCCTCAAGTTCTCTGCCGTAGCTCAAAAGGTATGTGATGTCCTAATATGTCTTCATCTCACTCCTTAAAGGGATGCCGTTCATCTTTGAATGTAACTTGAGATATTTTGAATGAAAGCTGAGTGATTTCTGTCCCTCCATTTAAAACTCTATTCCACCCAAACGTTGACGCTTCAAAAAGTTCATGAGATTGTAAAATATACCCATATGAAATATCCTTGGTTTAATCAAGACATTAATTAAAGGGGTCATATGATGCTTTTTTAAAGATCATTATTTTGTGTATTTGGTGTAACAGAATATGTTGACATGCTTTAATGTTCAA
>NW_015540946.1:1231961-1235298 GCF_001515605.1 Sinocyclocheilus anshuiensis
CAACCCCAATTAAACACACCTGAACCAGCTAATCAAGCTCTTACTAGGCATACTAGAAACTTGAAGGCAGGTGTGTTGAGGCAAGTTGGAGCTAAACTGTGCAGGACACCGGCCCTCCAGGACCGAGTTTGTACACCCCTGATCTAGATCGTGACTGATCATGTGAGGCAGTAGTTTTCCCTCTTTGACCACCCTGAAAAATCTTCAAATTTGTCTTTGGAAATACTGTTTGAGGTCAAATGTTGTGCACTCTCTTGAGTCATGCTTATAACTTGGTCTTGTATGACAGATTATTCACAAGGTGTTATTAACATTGTGGTATTTGTAGGTTTATGGTCCAGACACTACACAGGAGGAGATGTTTGATGGCACAGTGAAGGGTCTTGTGAGGGATGTGCTAGAGGGACAAAATTCTCTGGTGTTTACATACGGTGTTACTAATGCTGGGAAGACCTTCACTTTTTTAGGTTTGTATTTTTTATCTTATTGTATTGATAGACTGAATTATTTTCTGTTGTAATTGACATAATGTCACAAATGTTGTCAATAGAGCTTAAAAGTCAATGTGTTAATGCTCCAAAACCCATTTTAATTTGAGCAAGTTAAAACAAGAGGCAAAAAGTTGCTATATTTAAATGAAAGATTACAAAGATTTTTTTTCTTTGAAGTAGAGTGCACTTAATTAATCTTTCACAGTAAAGGTCAGGAATGTAAAGTAGGGTCAGTAAATTAAGGTCAGTTTTGATCAGACCAACCTTGTAAAATAGTGTCTGTGTGAATGCAGAAGAAGCAAACAGAAGGAGCGTCGAATCATGTTCAAAATGTTGTATCAAAAATAAAAAGAAGGGCAGGGACAATTCATTCTATCCAATGCTTCTATCCATTGGTTGTTAATTGAATAGAGGCAGATCTGAATGTGTGTTATGGCATTTTGATTAGTACTTACAAGGTCACAAAAAATATTTAAACAAAGCATGCATGAATGAATTGTTCACAATTTGTGATTTGCTTTTGCAAAATACTCATATTCAAGGTTTATGTCCTGATTGTGTTTTAATGTATTAGGTCCAGATACTGATCCAGGCATCTTGCCTCGTTCCCTCAACATGATCTTCAGTAGTCTGGATGGTCGCATCTTCAACCAGATGTGCCTAAAACCCCAGAGGTGCTGGGATTTCATCAGGCTCACCAAAGAGCAGCAAAACGAGGAAGCAGCTGGCAAACGCAACCTGCTCAAGCTTTTTAAAGAGGTACTGTAATGGCAGAGTGAGTTGAACAACCTCTGTTTTTCAGGGGTGTTTCATTTGACTCAATTAGTCTTTTGTCTTCTCTTTAGACTGATGCACCGAAGAGTACGTCTTGCCATAGCTCGAAGTCTGATCTTGAAGGTAAAGAGAATTTTTTTTTTTTTGTTAGTTACACCTCTCTAAGGTTGTGCTTGGCAGTCTGTTTATGTTGTTTGTCTGGCTGACACATAACTTTTTGGTTCCCTGTTAGATGGTTCCACTTTATGTGATATAAGCTCTGCAGTGAATGAGAGGAGTTTGGTTGTGGATATGGACATACACACCAAGTTTTCAATTTGGGTCTCATTCTGCGAGATCTACAATGAGAACATCCACGACTTGCTAGAACAGCATTCAAACAATGCTTCACGAAGAACCAACCTCCGTCTTTGTCAGGATGTCAAAGGGAACTCATTCATCAAAGGTAAAGTAGCATCTGTTTCTGTAATATATTTGTCATTAAATCGTTACAATGTTTCCATGTAGCTGATGGTTCATCCAAGCCAAAGTTGAACCCTGGCCTGCTGTAATAAAGTTTTGCATATAACAACAGAAATAATGCATGTTGTAAGGGTGCATTTTCATATATATTTCTCCTTTATGCATTTGACAGATGATTTTATCCAAAGAGATGTTCAAGTTATGCATTTTATCAGTTCATGTGTTCCCTGAGAATCTAACCCATGACCCTAGAACCATATGCTGTTTGAGCGAGAAGAGTGAGATTACACTGCAATATTTCTTCATTAAATCATTCCAAAGAGCAATTATATGTCATTTGTAATCATTGAAATGTCTTCTGTTTTGTTTTTTGCCTGGAATAATGTGTAATAGCTAAAACTGGCCAGGTGCTGGTGCTAGAGCAATAAGAAAAAAGATGTAGCGATAATAGCATTTCCATGTGTTAAGGGTGATTCAGTCAGTTGTTTTAAGGAAACTGATGTGCTGTGTCTGTCAGATTGTGTCTTTGCTCATAACAGTTAATTTTGTTAATTTTCTAGATCTGAGATGGGTGCAGGTGAGCAGTGTTGATGAAGCCTTGAAAGTGATGAAACTGGGCAAAAAGAACCAGAGCATCTCCAGCACTAAACTCAACATTCTCTCCAGCAGGAGGTACACTACACAAATTCTGTAACTTCCTGTTGTTTATCCATTTTAACGCAGTGGGTGTTGTATGCATGTGTTATTCTGAGTTCATGTCCTCTTTGCCTGATTTTTAGCCACAGTATTTTCTCTGTCCGGATCCTGAAGGTGGAAGATGTGGGAATACCCAGAGTGGAGTCAGTCAGCGAGTGAGTCTGTGAATACTGATCTGACTTCTCTGCAGTATGTTTGTGTTGTGTTTCAGAATGGTTTGTTAAAGTATTTACTCTGGTTCAAGGCTGGCGCTGTGTGATCTGGCCGGATCTGAGCGATGTGCTAAAACACAAAATAAAGGGGAACGGCTGAAAGAGGCAGGAAACATCAACACCTCTCTACTCAGCCTGGGAAAATGCATCAGTGCGCTCAGAAATAACCAGCAGGCCAGGTATATAAATCTTATATATATATATATATATATATTTTTTTTTTTTCTTCTTCCTTTCCTTTGTCCTTTAAACACCTCTTATTTTGTCTTTTCAGACAGCACGTTCCATTCAGAGAGAGTAAACTCACTCACTATCTGCAGGGATACTTTACCGGCCGGGGCAAAGCCTGTATGATTGTAAACATTAACCAGTGCGCCTCCATGCATGATGAGACGGTCAACGTCCTCAAGTTCTCTGCCGTAGCTCAAAAGGTATGTGATGTCCTAATATGTCTTCATCTCACTCCTTAAAGGGATGCCGTTCATCTTTGAATGTAACTTGAGATATTTTGAATGAAAGCTGAGTGATTTCTGTCCCTCCATTTAAAACTCTATTCCACCCAAACGTTGACGCTTCAAAAAGTTCATGAGATTGTAAAATATACCCATATGAAATATCCTTGGTTTAATCAAGACATTAATTAAAGGGGTCATATGATGCTTTTTTAAAGATCATTATTTTGTGTATTTGGTGTAACAGAAT
>NW_015540946.1:1235418-1235647 GCF_001515605.1 Sinocyclocheilus anshuiensis
AGTGATCTTAAAGATTCCTAAATGCATCTACTTTCGGAAGGCCAAATAAAGTGCTTTTGCTTTCTCCTAGAAACACACAGTGTCTCCCTGACATGGCTGCTTCAACACTAACTGCGGTTACTGAAACCACGCTGCCTTTATTTGCGTGAACATTTGGGCGGCATTACTCAAATATTTCCACATAGTGACGTAGATATGTGGGGGCGTGTTAGACCGTGCCGTTTTCGGG
>NW_015540946.1:1236334-1237618 GCF_001515605.1 Sinocyclocheilus anshuiensis
TATGCACAATCAGCTTGTAACACTCCAAAGAGAAAGGAAAACTTGAAATCGCATCATATGACCCCTTTAAAAAAATGGACACAATATGGTAGTACGATTGAGTTCCTGTTTACCATATTTGATGTGCTTTATGTGTTTGTGTTTAGGGCTGTCACGATTATGAAATTTGGCTGACGATTAATTGTCTTAAAATAGTCACGGTTATTGCGATTATGCCGAGAGTTCGTGCGATCGTTAAATCAAAACCGATTTAGGCGCACTCGCGCCTTGACGGCAAGCGGGACAGGACCACGGGAAGATGAGTCCCCTGCACAATCTGACTTTGCTGCAGCCTAGAATTAAACTGCTGGTTTCGTTTGGCCAGAGGAGAACGACGCTCATTCAACACACGATTTCCCCGTTTAATACTGTAAAGCTGCTTTGACACAATTTGCATTGTAAAAAGCGGAAGCCTATATAAATAATGGTGACTTGACTTGACGCGCATTCTAAAGCGATTTTAATACAACGCGTTTTGAGAGCGACTCCCTGATGTGTGCAAATTAGTCTACATATTTAGGCTGTTATTAGTATGTAGGCTATAATAGGTTGTGTAGTTGTCTATAGCTTTGTATCATGTTTGAAAAATTTGGTCTCTATTTGCACTTGAAATATTGAGAGTAGCCTACTTTGATTATGGCTGTGCTTATTGTTTGCACTTAATACACTAAGAAAGACCTGTGTTGTTTATTTGTTATTTATACTGTTTTTATTTCTATGTTCAATTTGTGAAAAGGACTTAAGTTAGGAGGTCAAACGTTCTAGAATCTCTTAATTCATACAGTTCTAAGGTCTGAAGAGACTCACATGAAATTATACAGGAGAGAAGCCAGTTAGTTCGTGGCAAAACCTCATACAGTGCTTGAGTGTTGTTGTCGTTTACTGCATATGATAATTCATACTCAGAAAGTAGAACTGAAATGACATTTATTTATTACAAGAAGATTAGTTAAAACAATTCAAAATGCACCTGCAGACTATACAGTCATGTATTTGGTCATTGAGAATTTTTTTTTTAAATGTGTCAAAATCTCGACCTCGTCTTCTCGTGAACCCAATCTCGTGTCTCGTCTCATCTCTTGAGTTAAGTGTCAGCGTTAATGATAATCAAACAAGAAAAGACGAGGAGAAAATCACTCCCTTCTCTTGACCGAATAGTATTTGTAGCTTTTATAAGAATTTATATAGTGACAATTGTGCCCTACCATCACATTCACATCTATGCAACCAATAAATAAATTACTA
>NW_015540946.1:1237865-1242017 GCF_001515605.1 Sinocyclocheilus anshuiensis
TGTTATTATCGCGACAGGCCTATTTGTGTTGTGCAATGTTTGCACGTGAATAAAAACCTAATTCTATAAAGCGATTGTGTCTCTTCTTCAGAAGACTTGGATTAAACCTCCATTCATAAGGGTTATTTTTACAATACGTTTATGAACTTTAGGCTTCAAAGTTTCAGTGAAATGGACTTTTATTGGAGGGACGGAAATATCTCAGGTTTCATTAAAAATATCTTTATTTGTATTTCTAAGATGAATATGGGTTTGGCAAAACATAAGGGTGAGTAATTCATATATTTATTTATTAGGGGCTGTATCTTACATTTTTGGAGCATTTAATTGTTTTTCCATGTTTGTCAAGGTTTCTGGACATTGCTCGCTGCTTTTTTTTTCTTTTTTTTTAGCTGTGTTATGGACAGTTCTGTGTTGTTTTATCAGGTGGTGGTTCTCACCACTAAGAGCGTTCCAGTGGTGGTGAAAAGGAGTGCCAGAGAGGTATCCTTCATTATCAACAACGCTGATCGCCGGCAAATGCGGCGCAGCTCACTGGTACGGTGGGACCCCAGCCTTGAGGATGTCCAAGAAGATTCTGACACTGAGGAGGATGAAGAGGAAAGTGAAATGGAGGACACCATTCTGGATGCTGAGGAAGAGGGGAAAGAGACTGTGCTGCTTGATAAGGAGGTTTATGAGGTGAGATCTGGCACCTTGCACCATAAGTCACATGGTCATTTTAGTTTTTGTTCTAAATCAGCCATAACTTTAAGTGCACACAAGACCTATTTTAACTGTTTTATTTGTTTTTCATCCACTTAGGACACAAAAATATTGATGGATGTATTCACACTTTTAAATTGTTGCTGCATGTTTTTATGTTTGCATAACACTGAGATTTCTGCATCAATATGGCTGTTTTGTGTTTGTATGTAAAGGCCCAACTGCAGTTTATAGAGGAGATTCAGCAGCAGCTGAGTAAGGACAAAGCTGAACACTTAGCTCTCGAGGCACGTGTTCGAGATGAAGTTACAAAAGAATACTCTGAGCTGATTTCCCAGATGCAGGAAGATTACAGGTCAGAGATCACAGGCCCCTGTGCTCAATTATGTGTAATTAAAACAAATTACAGGTCATGCTATATGATGACCAAGAACGCTTTCCATTTTTTTTGTTTTTAGCAAGCGCATATCCAGAGAGAGGGAACTGATTGAGGAACGGTGTGAACGGAGACTGGAGATTCTCAAAAACCTGGTGGGAAAAACAGCTGTGAAGGACGACAGCATGAATTCAGCTGCTACCAAATCAGAGGTACAGATATGCTGAGTAGATATTCAGGGTTGTATAAATATATATATATTTTTTTTTTTTTTTTTGAAAGGTGATCATATGTTAATTTTGATTATTTCATTTTGTTAATGCCCAATTGTAGCAGTGAATTTGTTTGTGTGTGTGTGTAGGAAGAGAACCATGTCTCTCTAGACAGCATGCTTGACTCTATGACCAGTGACCTGGCTGGAATCAGACAGGATGCCCAGGCTGCCCAGTCCTGCTTGGTGACCTCCAACCCTAGAGTCTCTGTGACACTGCTAGACCTTAAAAAAAAGGTCACCGCACTTTCAAAACTGCTCAGTGAAACTCAGAATCAGCTGTCACTAAAAACACAGGGTAAGAAACGATTGGAGATCAGCAGACCCACAACAAATCTGCCCCTGAAAACTTCCACAGAATTTTTTTTTTTTTAGTGCATCCCCTGTCCTTTCAATGTTAAATATTTTTGCTATTAGGGTTCCCACTGTTCTGGAAAACCTGCAAATATAAATGTAAAGTTTTTTTTCCCCCAGGCCTGATGAAGTCATTTGATTTTTCTTTTTTTACGTCTTAAAAGGTCATGGAAAATGTATTTTTTTTAGTAAAATTAGTATTTTTGTAGTATCTCTTTTTCTTTTTCTCTCAGTTCTTTTAATATTTCTTCAGCTAGAAATTGCTTTTTGTGAGACCAAAAAATTTTCATGGATAAGTCATGGAAATTCATTAACCAGAAAGTGTGGGAAACCTGTATAATGAGACAGATGCTTTTTCAGTAGGATTATAACCACATAACACTTGCTTGTTCACACTTCACCTTACCAGGATTTCTAATCACTTGATCTAACATCAAGCCCCATACTCCCCCACAGAGCTGGAAACCCAGAGCAGACTGTCAGATGAACTGGAGGATTTGAAGAAGGTAAAACAGCCGCTGTAAAAGGTTTCTGTTATTTTAACAGACAATATGAGGACCAGACTCGGAGTATTTTTATTTATTTTTTTATCTTCAGAAACTGTAAACATCTATTTTTTTTTAAATTGTGGCTTGTTCTTCTGCTTTTAGACTCTGGAGAGCCACAGGCAAAGGGAATGGGATCTAAGTGAAATGTGTAGGAAAAAGGATGAGATTGTTGCCAAACTCCAGACAGCTCTTGACCAACATGTAGAAAACACAGCTCAGGATGTGAGTGTGAACATCTAGAGATTGTTTTCAAATGTCCAGAATAATTGGATTTACATTACCGTTCAAACATTTAGCGTCTGTAGGATTTTTTTTGATGTTTTTGAAAGAAGTCTCTTATGCTCACAAAGGCTGTATTTATTGATCAACAATCCAGTAAAAACTAATATTGTAAAATATTACTACAATTTAAAATCGTTTTTGTCTTTTAAAATAATCGTTTCAGCACAGTTGTGCTGCTTAATTATTTTTGTGGAAACCGTGATACATTCTTTGATGAATGGAAGGTTCAAAAGAACAGTATTTGAAATAGAAATCTTTTGTTACATTATAAATGCATAACAGTCAATAAAGGTATTGACTGTTGTATTGTATGTATTAAAAAAAATAAATACTGACCCAAACTTTTGAACAATACTGGTTATGGAAAATAATATTTTGTCCAAAAATGTCATTTATTAACTCATCTTTTTTAATTAAATTTTTTATTTTATCTATTTGGAGCTTGCCCATTGTCACTATGAGCTCTTGTGTAGAAAAGATCTGTGTTCAAAATAATCAATTATTTTTCCACAAAACAAATAACATGACAGAATTGTCATTTTGGGCGAACAGTTCCTTTACAGTTTTGACACAATGCTTTTATTTACCATGTTTCTTTTTTCTTTTGTTGTGGATTTCCAGAGAACTCAAATTGACTCCATCAAAAAGCAGATCATCCAGCTTAAACACAATTGTACCTGCTCAGAGCAGCGGCCTGCCAGCCAGAGTGAAACCAGAAAGCGGTGTCAGGAATGGGAGGGGCTTGATGGACAACCCCCACTCAAGAAAGGTACAGACTCCGCCCCAGAAGCTGAAAAGTGCCTTCCCACTTTTGTCACAACCAGAGGGGCTGGCCGAGAGAATCGGGTTAAAGGCCGACGATACCTTCATTCTCGAAAAAGGCTCTTGAGCATAAAGAAATGATCATAATAAATATGTTTTATAAAATGTTAACTCCATGCATAAGCCCTGTATATCAAATAATTCTGTGAAGTGTGCTGTTTTTATTTGCTCAACTGAATAAAGTCTATTTATTTTACACATGGCGAACACTGCACAAAATTAAAAACACTATAAGATGCTTGACTTTTATATCAAAAAGAAAGGGAGTAACAGAAATGTTATTATAGTATTAAAGCATCCCAGACACACATGAGGTGCTTCCTGAGTATGAACAGGAGGATTTCAGGCTGAGAAATTCCACTTTTAAATAATCTTCAGAATGAAATCAAATTGGAAATTAATTTTGTCCAATGTGCAAGACTAGTGCATTTTAGATCAAATTCCTGACTGGCTTTGTTGCCAGGCCAGTAGTAATAAATTTGAAATGCCTGATTGTACCAAACTATTTTAAATGTTGAAGAAGTTTTTAAATTAAAACAATTTATACTAAGCAAACACAAATAAATATTGTATTATTGCATGTCACAGACACATCAATATAAAAATATTTTTATATATCTGTTTCTAAAGTTCTCCATTCTTTATAGGTCCCCTGGAAGACTCAAAAGTACAAGACGATGTTTCAAATAATGGATGTCCACACTCCGCCCTTCTTGAGGTAAAAGGTCAGCTGGAGTGTTGCCTTGCTGAATCCAAACAAAAAGACAAGCAGATCACAGATCTGGAACAGGAAT
>NW_015540946.1:1242562-1250260 GCF_001515605.1 Sinocyclocheilus anshuiensis
CCACACATTAGATGTTTGCATCCAGGATCTGAAATCTAAACTGCAAGAAAGAGTTTCACAGGAGCATATTCTGCAAGGGAAGGTATATCAGACATCATTGGAAACCAAACCAATGGCAACGGCAGTGGATTGCAGCATTTTGAAATTAGAAGTTGTGTCCAGTTATAGCAACACTACAGAACATTCAAAAGGTGCATATCAAGAACTGGCTGCTGTCAAATCACAAATGGCTAAGCAAGATTGCGAACTGGGAGAAAGGAGCAAACACATCTTGACTCTTGAACAGGAAATTACACTACAGAAACACATTAGCTGACTATGATTACCTCAAAAAAGTAAACTCTGACCTGCAGGCTGAAGTCACAACCCTTCATGGGGTCAGAGCTGAACTAGAGAAGGTCAGATGCCTTGAGAAAGAGAAAGAAGTGAAAAATACAGCACATCTGTCTAAAGAGGAGGGGTTTAAAGATGGGGAGGTGGGGCCGATGAACCCTGACACTCTTGAATCTAAAAACAGGGAGACCCATAGCAAAATAAACATCACAGTGTCTGAAAAGGAGGCTGAACTGGCACAGAGGGAGAATACCCTAGCGTCAAAGGAGGCTCAGCTCTTAGTGCTGCAGAAGAGGCTGAAGGAAGAGCAGGAGCGTCTGGAGGAGGAGGAGACGCAACCTGTGCAGGAGGCACGCAGGAAGGAGGCGGAGAGGAGGAGAGAGCTGCTGGCTGTGGCAGAGGAGGCCATTGCTCAGAAAGATGCAGAGCTACGGAAGAGACAAGAAGAGATCAACCGGTCAGTTATCTTTCACAATTATAATACAGTTTCCTAAAATTCAAGTCACATTAAACCAGCGTACAAAATCATTTTCAGTTTATTTTTGTGGCATTAGTGTCACACACATTCATAATTTTTTCTAGTTTTCATATTCATTTTATTTATATACACTACTGTTTAAAAGTTTAAATAAATTAATGCTTTTATTCAGTAAGGATCCATTAAACTGATCAAAATTGACAAAATAAGCTTTTATAATTGTTGGGGAAAAAAGAAATGCTGATGCTGTTCTTTTAAACTTTGTTTTCATCAAAGAATCCTGAGAAAAATGTTTCTTTGGTTTTTACAAAAATATTAAGCAGCACAACTGTTTTCAACATTAATCATTAGAAATGTTTCTTGATACACTAAATCAGCAAATCAGATTGATTTCTGAAGGATCATGTGACACTGAAAGCTGGAGTACACTGAGGCTGCTGAAAATTCAACTTTGCATCACAAGAATAACTTAAAATAAATGTTCAAATATATATTAAAATATAAAACGGTTTTAAATTGTAAATTATTTTACAATTTTACTGTACTAGAGACTTCTTTCAAAAACAAAAAAATCTTGCCCAAACTTTAGAACAGTAGTGTAATATATAAAATACAAAAATTATATTATGTATTATGATTTTGTCAGGTGCTGCTGCTAGTGCTAGAAATGAGTCAGTTCACTTGTATATGGACTGTTTGTTTAGCATTGAATTATTGTCTAATGCTGATAACAAACAAAGCTTGATTTGTGTCTTTGGAACAGACTTTAATGGTGTTAAGTATTAGCAGCTTTTCAATAAGCTTTGATGGTTTGTTGTTTTCAGGACAGCATCAAAGAGCTTAAGAAATTTTGTTCCTTATTCCTTTAAATTAAGTCTCTTGCTTTATTTGTCAAAGATATTGCACAGGATTGCTGCTTTTGTTGGATTAATGATTATCCCACACAAATGGACATTGATTTATTTTAGCAGCCTGATAGGATTTTGTTGTCTATTCTTACTGAATAATTACAAAAAGATAAGCATATTTGTAATTGAGATTGTGTGTAGTGTATTCTGTCAGATTAATGGTCTTGTCTTTAAGGCTTTTAGCTAGTGGTTGACCAACATAGATTTTTCATTGGCTCATGCCAATATCTAGAGAGCATGGAGGGTGATATAATGCCAAGATATACTTACCTACAATTTAGTAGTAGCAAATGAAATGTACATTTGCCGAACATTTTACACAACATATTCAAACTTCACTGGAAAAAGTTGAATTTGGAACTGACAAAAGGGAAAGATAATCACTTCTCTTAATCGGCCAAGCAGATAATCTCAAAATTGCTTAAATAATCAGGCATCATGTATCAATACTTTTGCCTCAGATTTCTTTTTTTGGTATTCATTCTTATGTGTATGTGGTTTTTCATCACTCAGGTTAAAGGAGGAGATTAAAACTAGCGAGTGTAAGTTGAACAGTATGGCTGTCGATCTGCGCAGAAGGGAAGATGATTTTTCTGATCTTCGGGAAAAACTCTGTGACTCAAAGAAACAGATTCAACAGGTCCAGAAAGAGGTGAGAACTCACTCTGTTTCGAACCACTTTACTGTCTGGGCCGAACTGTGTTAGTTTGTATTAAATCTGACTGTGCTAAAACTCCTTATGTGGTTTGATTTAGATTTCCTCCATGCGGGATGCTGAGAAATCTCTACGATTGAAGCTCAGTGATCTAGAAAAGACTAAAGCACAGCTCCAGAATGAGATCGCCAACAGGGACCGCGCCATCAACCAGCTGAAAGCTGTAAGCACCGCCTAGCGATGAATAGCTAAAATCACAAAGAGAGAAATGTTTGTTGACACTGTCATGTGAACTAAATATTTTCTCTTTGTTCTAAAACAGGAACGATCTTCTGAACGAAGTCAGATGAGAATCTGCTGCTTTATCAGAAAGCATGTAAAGGTATATCTTGTTTAATTACCTGCATCTGCATGAGTGTGTGCAGTAATGGGCGTCATTTATTTTTAAGTGTTTAATGAAATGTGTGGCAATAAACAGTAATGCATGTTAATGTTTGTTGATGCTCTCTGTAGATTTGCAGGAGCGTGAGCGTGTTATTGAAGACATGCGTTTGGCGCTAACAGAGCAGGAGGAAACACAGACAGAGCTGGACCTGGAGCTGGACAACAGAGAGGCTCAGATAAATGAGCTCACTCAGGGTACAAGAGTTACAAACTCTCTTTCTATTCATGCTACACTACTGGCACTTTTGACCAATTAAAATATTAATTTCTAGTAGGTAGAGACATGTATGATGTTAAAAAAAATGGTCTGTGTCAAATAAATGCTGTTCTTTTGAACTTTCTATTTACCAATGCATCCTTAAAAAAAATGTGTCACGGTTTCCACAAAAATATTAAGCAGGACAACTATTTTCAACATTGATCATGATAAGAAATGTTTCTTGACCATTAAATCAAGATCAGGTAACCAGATTTCAAACCTAATTTAAAACCAGTAGATGCATCTGCCAATCATTACACATAATAAGTAACAAGTATAATGTGTGGGCAATAAGCAAAAAATGTCAGTGTTCTTACAAATTTTAGTTGATGGTGATATTTATCATAATATAATATTTTTATGGAAATATTTTAATGTCATGCACATTGCAATGAAACAACTTAATTATTAAAAATGTACAAATGTTCATATATCTGCTCAGCATGTATTTTTAAACATACAATTACTGTAAAATTACTTGAGATAAAAGCATTCTTAATTCAGATGATATTCAATAATTCTTGAGGTAATTCATTCAGTGGCAGTATAGGTGCATGTAGGAAAGTGTAATAGTGTCGTCATTGTTCAGTGACACTGAATACTTGAGTCTGATTGGTTGACAGACATTCTAAGGGTTAATTTCCTATACTTGTACGACTACAAAGTAGTCCAGATATGTTTACTGCGTTAGTGTCAAATTAGCAGAACTTCAAAAAGCCATATAGCTCTTTTGAAGCCAAGCAAATCTAATAAAAAAAATGACATAAAATTCAGAAGTTATTTTTAGCTGGACTAAAGCTGACTGGGACCTCTATACAGCTGAAAAATATTGTATTATTATGGAGGCCAGCAATGTAGCCTGTGTGACTAGAAGTCATGTGTATGTTTCATGTATACACAGATAAATATTGTCAACAATTGTCTTCTAAAAAATATACATTATTTTTAAACTGTGAAAGTTATTACCACCTGATTGTTTGTCGTGTTGTTCTACTGCTCATTGCTTCATCAATTTCACCCTACATGAAGTGCTGTTTTAACATTTTGTCCCAGTCTCAGGAGGTCACTGAGGACAGCAGGACCGAGGCACTGCAGGCAGAGCTGGTTGCAAAGGAAGCAGAGGTCCAGAAACTAAAGGAACAGCTCTGTGTCAGTGTCATAGACAGCAGCCTTCGCAGAAACTCATCTACCCAGGTCTGACACATGTCTTATTACTGCCATTCTCCCGTTACCTTTGATGATTCATTAGAGTCACTGTCAAAAGACCAAGATCGCAATTTGAAGTGACTTTACTCTGAATGTTCTCAAACAGACTGCATTTTGGCATTTGTACAAAACACACTGCTAAGTGGCCTTGTCCTTCAAACGATCATATTATATATATATATATATATATATATATGTATATACATATTTTTATTTCCCCCACCTCAGATGAGCTGAGTTGATTTCTCAGTATATATTTGTACCAACCTGAGGTGATGTGTGTTGTTTATTAGACATACTGTGTAGATGTTTATTAAATTGAGTTTGTAATTAGATATGGAGTGAGGAATGTTGATTGACTGTCTCTTAATTGCTGTGCTAGACGATGGAAGCAGAATTATCTGATATGAAGCCTCTAAATGCCAGTACACTTAAACACACAAGCAGAACCAGAGGATCTGTCACCAGTCAGGTAAAACAGAAAGGCATCTTGTATATCATTTAAATGTAAAAATGTCAATTACTTTCTGTTGCTTGATTATATTTTGTATTATTTTAGTTTTTCATTTAGTTGGTACCCATTTTGTGCAATAGTAGATGCACTTTTCTTTTTTTTGGCCAAATGTTACACAAATGCATATTAATCTCTCTTAGTTTTGAACAATCCATCTATCAGTAACAATAGATAAACACCACAAGGGAAGGTTGTTATGCTGACACTAATGGTATAATGATTTAATGATTTAGATTAATATTTATAAAGACATTTATATATAAATGCTGTTCTTTTATCCATAAAAGAATCCAGTTAAAAGTATCAGTTTCCACAAAAAAATATTAATTGGCACTACTGTACTGCTGTTCAGCACTGATAATAAAAATAAATCTCTTGAGCACCATATCAGCATATTGGACTACTAATCTGTAGTATTTTATGGCTGCAGTATCTCTCATGTTACTGTCTCATTAGATGAATTTGTTGCTTTTGTTGCATTTTTGATTAAAAGCATCTACTAAATATATGCACATATTTCTTAGTCCATTGATTATGATAATCAACTAAATAATAGTAATGATCTTCATATCACAGAGTTCGTCTGGTAGCTGTCCGCTGGTGCTCGATTCATCAGAGATCTCCACGGAAACAGGCAAACGTTCCAGGTTTCCGCGGCCTGAGTTGGAAATTTCCTTCAGCCCTCTGCAGCCGAATCGTTTCGCTCTTAAGCAGCAAGGTGAAGACTCCGCCATTACTGTTAAAATCTACCGACCCACACGCAAGAGGAAGAGCGGAGAGATGGAGAAGGTGAGAAATGAAATGGATGGAGGGGGTTTAGAAAATGGTTCTCAGTTCACACAAATTAGAACTGAGTGCTGTGACTGGAATGACCTTCAATCATCTTGTGGTTGAAAGATATGTCTAATCTCTTCAGTTTCTAGCCTTAGAATCATGGGAAATAGAGTAGAATGTTAGTTCAGATTTATAGCACAATTCAATCCTCTTCCTGTCCTTTAGTTTATTATTAAAAATTATTATTGATATTCTTCATAAAACCAGCAGACCATCTGCTGCTGACCTAATCTGCACAGCCAGCAGCCCTTTAATTGTCCTAATTAGTCATTAACAAGGCTCCAATTTTCCTCACTTACGCTTAACGATCAGTGTTCATTGTGCATGGGCAGCAAAATTGCAGTCCTATTAAGCATATAGTTCCGTGTGTGAGAATAGATTTATATGTGTGTGTGGTTGAGCGTGCCTTGGCCTAACCTCACACACTCTTCTCCAGGCAACATAAACACTTGCGGACACTTGTTTTGGGAGCAATAACAATAATTATAGAATACACAGTAAGTTTATAGATTTCTAAAACCTGTTTATGGAAATGTAATTGAATTGTTCAGACAAAGGGATTACGAATACACAAGTACAAATCTACCATAAATGCTGACTAAACAGGGTGTTAACATTTTATTATATTACACTTTACAAGGGTAGCTATGCACTTAAGAAGTCTCTAGTCTGGGTAGGTCATGCTATTCTCTCCGAACACCACAGTGAAGATGTTATGTTGCACACTGAAAGAATGCTTTCCATTCCAAATAAGTGCTTTCTTATTGTCAAAGAATCGTGTGCTCTCTCGCCAGTTGTCCCTGGCAACAGTCACGCTTCCACATGCTCTGTAGCTGCTAATTGTTGGAGAGTTTTGTAATTGAATGGCACAAACTATTTTTAATGGTGCTTCTGGTCACTTGAAGAGGAAAGGGGCAGAAGCAGTGTGGTGAAAAAGAAAGCTTTTTCTGAACCCAGTTCTCAGGTACCCTCTTCCTGTTTAATCCTGTCATAGCTCTTCCACCTTCAGGACTTCTAATGGTCTGGAGTCTCAGACACTCAGGGTCATGTTAATTTCCTCAGGTTATCCCACTGAGCTGGATATTGGAAGTATAAATCCATAAATTTTATTTAGTATAAATAAAGTATAAATGGAAGTATAAATCCTTTTTTTTTTTTTGCCCCCTCTATATTTTTTTCTTCACACTAAATCAATTTGGGCAAATCTGTGTGATGGAGGTGTTCTATTAAATAAGTTACTGGCAAAATTTGTCTTTAAAACCAACATGAAACCCAAATGGACTCTCTTTACTTTCTTAAAGGAACAGTTCACTAAAAAAAATAATTCTGTTATTATTAGTTTATCTTTGTGTCGTTCCAAACCTGTGCTGTTATATTTTCAGTGGAACACATAAGGAGAATTCTGAGGAAGCTTCTACTCCATGCAAAAAAAAAAAAGGGAAAAAGGGATAAACACCAGTAACAAATGTCATTTGTTCTTGCACGTTTTTTAGTCAGACATGTTTCAGTTTAGATTCTTCAGCACAAGAGTCCTCAGATTTGTACGCAATGATAGAATTTTCATTGTTGAGTCACCTATTCATTTAATACACATTCCTGGTCTTATTGTGTAGGACTTTACTCCACACCTGACATCACCTAGCCAGTGAGATGTTTTGTTGTTGCTTTTGAAAAAAAAAAAAGGGGGAAAAAAGTATCTTATGCTCAGAAAGTCTGCATTTATATGATAGACAATACAGTGAAACATTTTACTGTTATAGTAAACATTTTACATTTTTTCTGTTTTAATATAGTTTAAATGCAAGTTTTCTTGTGATGGCAAAGCTGAATATTCAGCAGCCAGTCCAGTCTTCAGTGTCACAAGATCCTTCAGTGTATTCTAATATACTGATCTGGTGCTTAAAGTCCCCCTGTAGTCAAATATTTTATCCCTTAAAACTTATCTTTGATCATCAAAATGACATATTTAAATGTTTTTTCTTGTGAAAATAATTTTCTCATGCCTTAAAATAGCTTGAATGTAACTCTACACCCTTGCCTCATTTACTATACGCGGATCTATGAATA
>NW_015540946.1:1250289-1252679 GCF_001515605.1 Sinocyclocheilus anshuiensis
GCTACTTTTACACTGTTGCCACGGGTTATAATGCAAGTCAACGGTTCTAAATTCACATTAAACCACAGCTTCATGGGTTTTTTGCTCTGATTTATTTTTGGTTTTGTGCTGGTATTGGTATATTTTGCATGCTAGTGATAGGAATCGATCCCTTGACGTTATTGGTTTGTGACGTAGCAAACCAAGGGCTGTTTCAAACCATATTTCTGGGTCAGCCTTTGGGAAACTACAGTTTTAAGGAGAAAATACACTGCAATGGTGTTGTTTAATAGAGTGGCACATGGTTTGTCTAAAAGCATATTAAAAACACCACATAGACAAATAAACAACATAAAAAACTTGATTTTCACTACAGGGGGACTTTAAGAAACATTTCTTGTTAATAAAACAGTTGTGCTGATTAAGATTTTTGTGGAACCTGTGGTTCTCTAATGTAGTGGTTTTCAATCCTGGTCCTAGGGACGTGGATGTCCTAGGGATGTCTCTCTTATCTGACACACTCTGCTGAGTTCATGGAGTTCTCACCGAATGAGCTGGTGATCTGAATCACCATGTGAGGGAGACAATCTGAATGTGTTAAATAAGGGAGACATACAAAATGTGCAGAGTGGTGGGTCCCCAGGACCAGGACTGAAAACCACTATAATGAATAGAAAGTTCAAAACAGGGGTCTCCAAACTTGGTCCTGGAGTGCCGGTGTCCTGCAGAGTTTAGCTCCAAACCAGCTAATCAAGGTCTTACTGGGCATACTAGAAACTTCTAGGCAGGTGTGCTGAGGCAAGTTGGAGCTAAACTCTGCTGGACACTGACCCTCCAGGACCGAGTTTGGAGACCCCTTGTTTAAAAGAACAACATTTATTTGAAAAAGCATTTTTTTGTAAAAATGTAAAAGTCTTTACTGTCACTTGTAAACAATTGAATGCATCCTTGCTGAATAGAAGTATTAATTTCTTACTGACCCCAAACTTTTGAACGGTAATATATTTAGTCATTGTTTTAGATACTGTTAGTGGTAGTGCAACCTTCCTGATTCCAGTTAATGTAATAAAGGTCACCGCAATAATAAATGACAATAGATTTGAAAAAGTGTTACCATTGGGATATATCAAAATTATTTCCATGTCTCCTCAAAAAGTGCATGCAGCTTTAGTAGTCCTTCATTATCTATTGCAAACTGAAATTATGTCTGGCTCTATTCTTAGATGAAATTCCCTGCTTATTTACAATCCAATCTATTTCTGATGGGTAAAATCTAGTTTATTCTGTATTTTATTTTATATATATTCTGTTTTACTCTGAAATGTGTCCCATTACGAAAGTAAAGTTTGCAAATGTTGTTTCATGTTGACTTTAAAGGCTCAGTTTTAGCTTCCAAACTCATTTACTAAAAGCAGAACATGACCTAGACCAGACCTCTTTGATTGAAGTACCTATAAAGTCTAAAAAAGGAGAAATTAAATCCTACCAGTAGTCTTATTAACCCTTTAAAATTCCTAATAAAGTTCTGTGACCATTGAATCCAGGCCATTTGGTTAGAGATCCTGATGGTGGAAATTTAACTCATGAGTCATTATCCCACAAACCTTTGATGCATCAAAGAAATAATAACCTCTCTATCAAGGTGTTATGTAAATGGAGTAGGGTTTGCTATATGGTTTTACAGATCCATTAAGGTGATATTACCTGAAGAGCCATCCATGTCCTCAGTGACAAGGCATTCGTTTCTTCATGAAGCATAAACGACAAAGGCTTTGGGAGATAATGCTCTATAGAATTTAAAATAGACCCATAATTCATCATTCACTCATCAAATCCTCAAGGTCATGACTTTTCACATTTAATTGGAGGAAATCATTGTGATCGTGCAATACCTTCACCCTCGACACCTCTGAATTATTTTAATTACACTTTCCCATTTCATGGCAGGGAAACACTAGCAGCAGACTGCAGAACAAGCCATCAGTCTTGATTCCTCACGCATTACCCTCGGATACGATTGAACAGTGAACGACTTGGCAGGTTCCTGGAAGTCAGGGCATTAGTCTTTCTTTAATGCAAGCTTGCAAGTCAGAGAGTAGCATAGTATCTCACCTCTCAACACTGGAAACAGCAGGTGACAGGTGTGACAGACAGAGATCCGCCCCATCTGTCCCATTTAGACTGGCGGGGGTTACGAGTGTGGCATTGGTTGTCACATGCAATGTCACAGATGTGATCTTGTTGTCTAGAGAGAGAGAGATAGCTACAGGAAGGGAGACAGATTGGAGAGAGAGAGAGACAAGAATATACTGAAAATGATGAGTCACTGGAGAGAGACTAAGAACACTTTCAGATGGAATCATTTACTTATTCTGCAGATTTTTTTTTTTTTTTTTTTGGTCCCTTGTTTT
>NW_015540946.1:1252789-1314768 GCF_001515605.1 Sinocyclocheilus anshuiensis
TGTATTATTTGTTTGTTTGTGTGTGTGTGTGTGTGTGTGTGTGTGTGTGTGTGTGTGTAGAGAGAGATTGAGAGGGATATGGCAGATGCTCTGCTGTCTTATTAATGATGATTCAATGCACTGCACACTAGATCTGTCAACTAATCCTCAGGGGTTTGTGCTCTTTTGAGTGTCAAGAATTTTATTGCCACTGACCTGAAACCAATTTGTGTTTTGTTAGGATTAAAGATTCAGATCAGAGAGGCAGACACCCAGTGCTATGTTTCTCCATATGCATTTAGCATTTAATATTCTACGATTCCCTGTTGATCAAAACATAAGCAGAGGGTCTGTTAAACACTGCATCTCAGTAACACTTTTTTCCTTGAAGTAACATCCATCACATCTTATCTGACCAATCACAGCCAAGCATTTAGATTCTAAGGCCTGTTTCACCGTCTGTGTTCTGTGAAGTGCACATTTATTTTGGCACCCATATTAAGTGGTTAACTTACATCATCCATGCTAAACTCTTATTT
The DNA here is from genome assembly GCF_001515605.1 of Sinocyclocheilus anshuiensis. NCBI lineage: Eukaryota > Metazoa > Chordata > Actinopteri > Cypriniformes > Cyprinidae > Sinocyclocheilus > Sinocyclocheilus anshuiensis. The sequence continues at coordinate 1,253,308 of NW_015540946.1, forward strand.
ATGATCTTTTTCACATGCAGTGATTGATGCACAAAAACCCTTTTATTCAGTAAATCTGACCGAATTCAGACAATATAAGCAATTTATAGCTACACTTTGGAGTTTGGGTCCAATGTAGACTTATTACCATTTAGATGTACGCTACTGTTCAAAAGCTTGGGATTGGTAAGATTTTCGTATTGTTTTTGAACGAAGTCTTATGTTCACAAAGGCTGCATGTAAAATGTCATTTATTCCTGTGATGAATTTTCAGCAGCCATTACTCCAGTCTTCTGTGTCATATGATCCTTCAGTAACCATTCTAATATGCTGATTTGATGGTCAGGAAACATTTCTTCTTATTATCAATGTTGAAAACATTTGTGGCACTTAATATTTTTGTGGAAACCGTGAATTTTTTTTTCAGGGTAATAGAAAGAACAGCATTTATTTACAATCATTGGTAACATTATAAATGTCTTTACTGTTACTTTTTGACAGTTTAATGCTTCTTTGCTGAATAAAAGTAGGCTATTCATTATTTTAAAAAGAAAAAAAATCTAACCTCAAACATTTGAACGATAGTTAGATTTCATGCTGGTCAAGTTTATAACATTCTTTATGGCCCACTTTCAATAACCATTTTATAAAATAAAATAATAGGCTTTGTTTAAATAAACATTCAATTTGTAAGCCAGGAATGACTTTCTGTACAGATGCGTAGGTCTGTTACACAGCAGAAAACACGGTTAGTTTGAAAGAACAATGTGAACCTGTTGTAGTTGTTGCTTTGCTTACACTTCACAGACACAAAATGCGTGAAACAGGCCTGAAAGAAACCAAAGCATTTATGTTAGCCTTCCGAACTCTGAAATACTTGTTTACTCTAGCACTCTGCCATTCCTCAGGATGGGGTGGAAAGTGACAACATCAGGAATACAAGGAGTAGAATGACTCCTCGCCTACCGCCTCATCAGGAAGAGGTGAGTGACCACATTCTAATGCTCAAGCACTAAGTAAATTTATTTAAAAAAAAAATAAATGTGTTCCATCATAATGACCATTGAAATCGATTTCACAGTTTGATACAGAAATATTTGTTTAGATTAATTAAGACATGTAATTAGGTAGAAATGAGATGAAAGAAGGAGGTATAGACAGCGGATGAGAAGATAATTTGGCTCAGTCACTGCATCACACACGCACACACTCATAGACTGTGATTGAGAGAGTCGTGAACCCTGATCATAGAAGTGTCGAGTGATTACAGTGAGTGATGAACTCTGTTCTCATTCCTCTCAGCCCTCTAATGCCCAGGAGTCGAACCAAAAAGGGAGAAAAGACAAAACGATGCAGAAGATTGGAGACTTTCTTCAGGGCTCTCCTACCTTTCTTGGAAGTAAAGGTATGAAAAAAAAAATCCATCATTATTATAATTCCTAGACTTGCGTCAGACTAAGGCATCTTATTTGTATGACAATCACGTTCTTGCTCTGTCTCAGCAAAGAGGATCATGGGATTGATGAGCGGAAAGTCCCCTGATGGTGGGGCGATGTCTTTAAAACTCAAATCCAAACGTGACAGACGGAAACACGACAGGCCAGATATCTCCTCCCCAATGGAAATACCAGCCCATCAGGTACTGTACTGTTAAACTTACACTAACATTCAGTTAGTGTTTTTGAAAGAAGTCCTATATGTTCACCAAGGCTGCATTTATTTGATTAAAAATACAGTAAAAACAGCAATAATGTGAAATAATATTACAATTCCAAAATGTTTTCTATTTTAATATATTTAAAAATATAAGCTTATTTTTTAGCAGCCATTACTCTAGTCTTTATTGTCACATGATCCTTCAGAAGACATTCTAATATGTTGATTTGGTGCTCAAGCAGCCCTCTACGGACACCTTGGCAATTGAATCGCCATTGGCTAGTAAATTTTTTCGTTTACTTGCCAGTCTGATATACTATATATAGATATGTATATTATATATATTTTATATTTTTTTATATGTTATATTTATTTTACAAACATATGCATGCATATATATATATATATATATATATATATATATATACATATAATGTTGTAAAATGGCACAGCTTTTTAAATATCTGAAAGTACACTCTTAACATCAGTCAGTCAAGCATTATAATATGATATTATGATAATCAAGTATCATTTAATGATAGAACTTTAACTTGAATTAAAACTTCGTAACCTTATATGGATGCATATTAGTCATTTTAACTATTAAAAATACAGTAAAAACAGCAATAATGTGAAATAATATTACAATTCCAAAATGTTTTCTATTTTAATATATTTAAAAATATAAGCTTATTTTTTAGCAGCCATTACTCTAGTCTTTATTGTCACATGATCCTTCAGAAGACATTCTAATATGTTGATTTGGTGCTCAAGCAGCCCTCTACGGACACCTTGGCAATTGAATCGCCATTGGCTAGTAAATTCATAAGGATTAACGAGCTGCTGGATTCATGAATATTAATCAGGTTGTGTGCATTCGCTAGAATTGATTTGCTGAATTCAAATCAGGGACAATAATAGGTGAGCGCCAGCCAATGAGATTGCGCATTTTGCATTTTGTGCATTAGTTCCGCCCACTACCGGAGAAAGCGGCAGTTCTTAAAATCTGAAGAACTCCAAAGGAACTCTGTTATTTTGACAGGAAAATACAACAAATAATATCGTTTACATATAGCACGTCAATTCTGCATGGTATGTAAGACTCTGTTGCTCTGTCTTTCTCTTTGCGTGTGAGAAAGAAGCAAAGTGACGGCGAGTCGTGCGCCTTCACACTAAAGTTTACGGTACGCGAAATACAGGTGCGCTGCGCATCCATAGAGATGAACTGAAAAATAGCTAGATCGCTTGACAGAGAAAACTCGGAAGCGCTCAGTCAGTGTTCTGTGAGTGAAAATATATCTGTGCTTAACTTATACTTGGCCTCCAACTCACACACTGGCGAGTAAAATCTAAGAATTTATTAGCCTCATGATGCATTTTTTGCATGATGCATAGGATTTTTTGTTAAATAAAAGTTCAAAAGAGCAGCATTTATTGGAAATAGTCACTTTTTATCAATTTATTAAATATCCTTATTATTCTGAATATCCTTGCATCCTTATTAAATATAAGCATTCATTTCTTTAAAGAAAAAAAAAATCTTACAGACCCCAAACTTTTGAAAAGTAGTGTACTTTATGCTGTAAATGTGTACAATGAATTTCAACTTAAAATGACATGAATGTTCTTAGTGACATTTGACCTTCCTTGTAGATCATTGGCCGGAATCGAGAGAAGAAAGAGTGAAAACCTTATCAAGAAATGTCTTCGTCCTATGACCGCGAAATAAGCTGGAAGGAAATGTATTTTTATTTAAATGTTTTTTTGTATTTTTTTTGTATTTTAAATCAAACCAGTTTTTAAAATCTTTTTTATTTTAATCTGATGCACTTTTCATTTACAATATCTATAAATTCTCTTTTTACTTTTTATCAAATATGGCACATAATATATTATCCTGGAAATGAACTAACACTACCGCTGATTTTAATGGCAAGTTGAGATGATGGACAGTTTCATAAGCTCATGTATGGAAGAATGGACAGATTTTTGCTGCTTGAGTTAGAATGGAAGTTCAGAAATCACTACTGCACATTTTTGACACAGGGTTTCCTATTGCTGTATACTTAAACCACGTTATTTGTTTACATTGTGCTTATGCTGCCCTGCATGTAAAAGCAAAACTGTTGTTTCCCCCTAACCACTTTCTACTTTTCAAGATATAAAAATGTACACACACAAAATATAGCACAAAGTAAAAGTTCAAAGGTTTTTGTGATTTAAATTTTTCATCCCACTTGTCAACCTTCTTTTGTTTATGTATGTATCACCCTGTCACAAACCATTAATATGTCCCATTCACATGATAAAGGATCTCCATTACCACGTCAGTAAAACTGTGTGCCAGATGCCTAATGACACCCAAAGGATTATTCATTTGAATTACTGAACAAATGCTTATGTAACAGACGGGTAATTGAATTTCCCGATCGCAGCGCGTGGCCCCGTGCCCTTATCTAAGATGGCATAAAAGGAGAGCGGGGAAGGGTGAGGAACTGGGAACAGGTCTATGTTGTTGTTGGCTCTGAATGACAGGATGTGAATGGGGTGGCTGCTTGCAATGATGAATCACGGTTTTGATAGTGTCAAAAGTGTGGGAGCATGTGGAGAAGACAAAATAGAGGAGTGAAAACCGACTGAGGAGGAGGAATAAGGAGAGATGAAGAGGAAGAAAAAAACATACAAAATCAACCATGTGCAGCCCAGCTGTGCTTGTGCAGGTCATTGAAGTGCAATTTTCCTCTGATTTCATAATTGTGAATGTTAGAAATGGGGTGTGAAAAACTTCATAAACAGTCTTGTTTTCTTTACATGCCCTTATATATATTTCCTTCCGGTCTACTTCTGCACACGTGCATGATGTACATATAGATGTTCATGTGCTTCCTAGTTAATGTAGGGTCATGACAGACTGTAATCATGAGTTATATGTCACTTTTGTTTTTTTGCGCAAAGTGAGTCAATGTCCGTGTCATTTGATTGCGTCACTTAATTGATGCATTGACACACAAAGTCTAGTCATTTTATTTTTTTTCTCATTTCTTTTTGTCTCATTCCTCTGCATGCAGAAAATGACGGGGAGGCATGTAAGCATCAGCTTGATTCGTAGCATCCAGGCCTGGTAAACTATGCAGTAATAATCATCTGTAGCTATAATTTAGGGCAGAATATTACCACATCATTTGAAATGATAAACAGGCAGAGTGCAGCTCTTATCTTTCCTGTCACTGTCATGTGCTGAAGAGACAGAAGAATCGAGAGCCTGTGGGGATGGGTCTAATTGCTTGGCCTCATCAGGAGATGCACTTTAAATAGGTTTGAGACAAAGTAGTGACTTAATCGAGAGGAATGCTGGGTGAAGATTTCCACTTTGTGTATCTGATTGCTTTAATCCAACCAATTTGTTCAGACTAAGAAAATTGATGCTCTGTCGTCACATGTGCCATCTTGCCCTATTTGTGCCAGGGTGAGGATGAGTGACTATAATTTATACTGTTCAAATGAAGTGTGAAACATCTTGGTTGTACATGCATGCTGAAACAAAATTAAAATCGGTGTTTAAAAAATGACCAGTGGTGAAACTGGTGGTCACCCACACAGAGTTCACAAACATTTTTTGCATCAAAAGGCACATGAGGTACACTCAAAAAAAAAAACTTAGGCCTTAATTTAAGATTTCTGTATTTGAATTGCATATATAATTTACATCCAAACATTTTTACAAACTTAATGTGATGCATATTTGTGAGTCACACATAAAGTAGCAGGTAGAGAAGAGATTTATCATCAATAAATCTTATTTATTTCAAGCTCATACATTTAAACTAATTGAATGTTGCTTGTTCCAAAGCAAGCAATATTTTGTTCATACTTTTTAAAGGGGTCATATGATGCGATTTCAATTTTTCCTTTCTCTTTGAACTGTTACAAGCTCTTGGTGGACTAAAGTCTCAAATACAAAGAGATATTCTTTATAAAAGTTAAGAGTCAACCATGCCTACCTAAAACGGCTTGTTCTAACACGCCCCCACATATCTACGTCATGATGTGGGAAGATTTTCATAACGCTGCCCAAATGTTCACGCAAAAAAAAAAGGCGTAACTTTTATTCTCGCTGTAGTAGTATTGTTGTTGCCGCCGCCGCCATGTCGTGAAGGCGCTGTGTGTTTCGTTGTAAAAGCGAAACTACTTTGTTTGGCCTTCCAAAAGAGGACGATATCTGCTTCGTCATGCCTAGAGCTGATCTGTGCTGGTCGCTGAGGAAATACATCAACTTCGCGCTGTGGATCGCTGGATCGGCTTTCACCGTGGAATCACAGCACACCTTGCTTTTCAGACCGATGAGCTTTGTAAAAATCGACGTGTTTCAGAAAGGCGGGGCATAGAGGAAAAAACAATAATGTAGCCTACAGTATGTGGAAAATAATGTGTTTTTTGAACCTTAAACCGCATAAACACATTTCATTACACCAAATACACAAAATAATGTTCTTTTTAGCAGCATCATATGACCCCTTTAACTGAATACATTTAATTGTTTTCACAATTAACAGATTTATGCTGATTCTAAGCTATTTGAATAAATGCATTTTGATATGATTAATGATTATTGATTCAATTTATGATTAAATATGATTATTTAAATAAAATCAAATAGATAGTCAAAAAATACAAATAGTTAAACTATGCCATGTATTTTTTATTTTTTTTTTTTTGAGTGCAGAAATCGTGCCTGTTTTGTATACCTTTTTCATTTAGGCTATACATAACTGACAAGTATGCATGGAAATTTTTATAGGCAATTCAAATGCATAAATCTTAAATTTAGGCCTAATATATTTTTAATGGCACTGCGGAATGAAAACATCAACGGGTCTAGAGGTGCGTTTTTATTTTTACTTTAATTTCATTTTTTATCAACTTTTTATTTTAAAAGTTGCATTTCTTAAAACACGCGGCGCTACTGTCAAAGACGTCAGTCTTGCATGTTTAAAGAAATATTTTTAAAACCTTTAACTTTAACCAGACAACCCTATTTTTGTATGGCCATCACAAAAACTCCTTAGGCGGGGGACATACAAAATAATTAAAAGTTCTCTCCTGAACGGCACCTTCACTTCCATTATTAATTTATCTTTTTGCGGATTAATATTCACAGACACTATAGTCCATATTACGTTTTGATTCAAGTGTACTGACCTACTTTTGATTTATTCGTCCAAAATGTGGCATATTCCTTGACATTCCGCGTAATAGGAGTTCCGTTTTTATGACTGGATTCTACAAACCACTCCGTGTTTTCCGCATCGCGGCCGTATGTCTCATATTTTAGAGTAGTCAGTGCAATTTGGGAAAGAAATCAATTAAATCTGAATGTGGACGCGTGTAAATATTCAAATGTAACCCCCTTTGTAATCGTTAACATTTTCATAAGTAACTGTAATTAAATTACACATTTTTTCTTAGTAACTGTAACTGATTACAGTTACATTTATTTTGTAATTAAATTACGTAACGCCGTTACATGTAACTAGTTACTCCCCAACACTGATTACGCCTATAGAAAAATAATGAATTATGTGTGAATGAATTTGCTGTTGGAACTGTACGTAAGTGGACCTCTATTTATTTTTATATAAAAGCAAATGTGAGCATTTCTTCAGCCTAGGAACGGCTGGTCACAGCTACTGTGCTTAGGTTCCTTTTAATTCTTTCCCACAGCAGTGACACATTTGTGTGTGTGTGTGTGTACATGTTTTTCTACACTGGTGGGGACTTAAACCTGAATACACAACAACTCACCGTGTCACCGTGGGGACCTAAATTGATGTCTCCATGGGTACAGAAGCTTATAAATCATATAGAATTAGTTTTTTTGAGATTGTAAAAATGCACAAAGTTTTCTGTGAGGGGTAGGTTTAGGTGTAGGGTTGGTGTAGAGAGATAGAAAATACAGTTTGTACAGTATAAAAACCATTATGCCTATGGGGAGTACCCACAAGGATAGTGAAACAGACTGTGTGTGTGTGTGTGTGTTATAAAAGCATTTAGCACCTGCTGTTACATACTTTTCACACCTCCAGCACCCTACAGTTCAGAGTGATTCTGGACATTGTGTATTTACCGTCTCCAAACATAATGGATTTATTAGCGTGTGTTTGGTCTAATAACCCCTGATGAATGTACATGCTGGGCCTTTTATTACGTCACACAAGCAACCCACCATATCAATCTATATTAGAAATGTGTAATGATTTTAAAAGCAATGGTGATAATATTGTTTAGGTTTAAAGTACTTTGTAATCAGTGTTGGGGAAAGTTACTTTTAAAAGTAGTGCATTACAATATTGCATTACTCCATAAAAAAAGTAACTAATTACGTTACTTAGTTACTTTTTTATGGAAAGTAATGCGTTACGTTACTTTTGCGTTACTTTTTAAATCTGGACAGGGCTTGCTTCTTTGTTTTTAAAATAAAAAAGTTCTATTTTTGGCAAATATAAAAGCCTTTTCACACCAAAAGTGAAATGAATAAGCCTCAGGCTGAAGGGAAAGTACATTTACGTCCGTACAGTAGAATGCAGAAGAAGAAATTGTAACTTGCATTACTTGTAATATATTACCCCCAACACTGTTTGTAATACCATGGTATTCTGTGAAGAGGATGGATGGATAGATAGATAGATAGATAGATAGATAGATAGATAGTCTTGCCAGGTGTTGTAATTCCTGTTATCTGAACTCTGGCTCATTGCTGGCACATTTTAATTATAGTTAAATGGAGTTTGCCTGAACTCAGCAAGTCTGTGTCTGAATGTACGAAGCAGCTAGGGTCGTCACTGCAAAGATGTCCCAGAAAGACAACAAACTCTGTGTCACCTTTAATTTTCCCCCTCACTTCATTCAGATGTTGTTCGATAACTCTCCCTCCCCCACCTTTTTCTTCTTTCTTGTCTTCTGTCTTCCCTGCCATGGCTTGTACGGTTCAATAGTTAAGGTAAATTAATTTGCTACCACTGTTTTAAGAGTCTGATCAGACCAGAGCCGCATCCTGGAGAACCATTCTGCTTGAATATGTTGCTGAAACATTTGGCTGCTTGTGTTAATTTGATGAAAAATACCATTCAGAAATTGTATTTATTTGATCAGAAATACAGTAAAAACAGTGTTATTGTAAAATATTATTACATTTTCAAATTATTGTTTTCTGTTTTAATATATTATGAAATGTAATTTATTCCAATGATTGCAAAGCTTTCAGCAGCCATTACTCCAGTCTTCAGTGTCACATGATTCTTCAGAAATCATTCTAATATGCAGGTTTGGTGCTCAAGAAACATTTCTTACTATTAATGTTGAAATTAGGTGTGCTGCTTAATATTTTTGTGGAAACTATGATACATTTTGTTTAGGATTTTTGATTAATAGAAAGTTCAAAATAACACTATTTATTTGTAATAGAAATCTTTTGTAACATTAAAAATGTCTTTGCATATTGTTGAATAAAAGTATTAATTAAAAAAAAAATCGGTCCAAACCGAATGGCATGTATGTGTTTTAGTCAAATCTTTAAAATGAAAGTAGAAACCTCAAATGAATGAAGTTGTATAAGGTCAGACAAGCACAAAATGACACCTTCAAACCTATTTTACCACCTCTGCTGCACAACTATTCCAATTGAACTTCTGCAATGGAATCAACTTTTGGTCTTAATTAAAGCCCAGCTTTGTTCTTTTTGGGAAAAAAAGGAAGTACAAAAGAATAATTCAGATGGTATTTGGCCAGTTGGCCATGTTTTTTCTTTTGTTCTCTGACCACAGAGACATAATTAATGTTTAAAAGGATTTAAAAGGCAGTTTAACTAAAATGGCAGCCAGACAACAAAAACACAGATTTCCGTCTGGCCAGTTAAAACGAGACTCTAATGGTGTGATCTAATTGCATTTGTTTGACTGTAAAAATTCAGTGTTACTCATTATTGTAGGGAATAAGGCCTTCTAAACGAGAATTATTGTTGCACAAATCCAGAAGTGTTAAATCCAGATAAAACTGTCAAGAATTGTACTTGTAAAGCTGTATAAAAAGGCCAGCAACCTGTCAGATCAGTCTATTTAAAGGGACAGTTCACCCAAAAATAAAACTTGCCGAATTTACTTAACCTTTAGGCCATCCAAGATGTAGTCGAGTCAGGCCGCGGTGCAACAGCTAATGTCTGTCTACACTGGATGCGACAAAGCAACTGTTGCAAATCATTTGTACTTTGTGTCAGGATGTCAGAAATAGAACGTGGCATCAGTTTATTGTCAATGATTTGTCGTGTCGCATCATGCCGCACCACATCCAATGTAGACACTAGACAGCATCACTGATTATAATGGGTTTGCATCACGTCGCTCGTGTCTGGTGTAGACACGATGTTAGGACAGATTTGGAGAAATGTATCATTACATCACTTGCTCACCAATGGATCCTCTCAGTGAATGATTGCTGTCAGAATGAGAGTCCAAACAGCTGATAAAACATCACAATAATCCGCAAGTCACTGACAAAACTCTAGCCCATCAATTTCCTTAGGACCACAAAACTTGCTTCATTTTGAAATGAATCATTGAAAGTAATGATAACTTACACTTAGGTGAGTCATGTGTTGATTCAGCAGCCGTTCATTCAGTGAAAGATTAGTTGGAATCATCCAGACCAGTAACAGTCCATCAATTAATGTCTTGTGAAGCGAAAAGCTGCGTGTTTGTAAAAAATCCATTAAAATGTTCTTAACTTCAAACCGTTGCTTCCGGCTAAAATTCAAGTCCTCTTTCTATTCATAATATTGCTTTCTCCAGTAAAAACAGTTCTAAACAAATATGTTGGTGGATTTTGATGTGAGAGGACAACAGGGGATGGACTTTTCACTGGAGGAAGCATTATTATGGATTATTGAATCGTATTTAGGCCAGAAGCAAAATTTTAAATGCCTTAATGCCTCTAGGCAGCCATATCACCTTGTAGCCCAAGACTGGTTGCCCACTGAAGCTAAGCAGGGCTGAGCCTGGTCAGTACCTGGATCAGCTTTTCTCTTCACAAGACATTAAATGATGGACTAGAGTCCTGTGGATTTCTTGTGGATTATTGTATTTTATCAGCTGTTTGAACACTATTCTGACGACACCTATTCACTGCAGAGGATCCATTGGTGAGCAAGTGATGTAAAGCTAAATATCTCCAATTCTGTTCTGATAAAGAAACAAACTCACCTACATCTTGAATAGCCTGAGGGTGCGTACATTTTTTTTTTAGCAAATATTCATTATTGGGTGAACTATTCCTTTAAGGACTGTCATAACAATTTAATTTATAAAATAACGGTTTAACTTTAATTCTGGGATTGTCAGCATGGTTGAAACTGTGGCCAGTGGTGAATGGCATGTGGCATTTTATAGACAAACTGCCTGGAGCAGTTCTGGTGCAGCAGATCAGTAATGGCTGTCTGCTCAGATCTGACCGTCTGCTAAAAAGGTCGCCACCCTTATTACCACTGATGCTTTGACCTTTAAGTTAACATAATGGCACTCCATTTTTAAAATTATTTTTATAGCTAAATAAAGAGCATGAGTGAGAACCATATGTTCTTTCTCCCTTTTTTGTATTTTTTTTATTATTCAGATGTTTTGTTGTCCTTTTGAGGTTAATGTTGAGCATTTTGTCTGCTTGCTGTGTTCACATGCTCGTTTGCCATGCTCTGCAGAGCGTGAACGGGACACACAGCAGGCACCAAAACACTATTTCTGTCTTAAATTGCCCTCTTTAGGTCAGTCGATAGAAGCCTTATATGGAATGAAATCATTTTTGAAGTATCTTACCAGATGCGAGTGTCCAAGTTGGGCTGGTCAATCTTGTATGATGTAAAGATTTCTAGGTCAAAAGTGTCTCAAACTATCAGCCCCTCAGGGAATCCTCTTAATAGTTCATCCTGGCCGCTAATCAATTCTCACTTTCTCGTATCCTGTAATATTGTTATACAGTATTGTGTGTGTTTCCTAGAATTCACCTAACTGATTTAAGTTCCGGAACACAGAGCTGTTTAAGATGGATCATTGAAGATAATGAAAACTTGAAAATTCACACTTCAGTAAATGAGTCATATGCTGATTCTGCAGCGACTCGAGTTAATTCAGTGAAGGATAAGTTGGAGTCTTCCAGAGCAGTAACGTGAGTTGGTGTGTGTCCAAACGATTTATTAAATGAACTTGCACTGTTTTTTGATAACTAAAAAGAACGGTCTCGTTACAGTCATTTGTTTGTGATTTGAAATACACTGCATGGCAAAAAAGGTCACCATTTGGATTTGGAACATTATTGCAGTGATTAACATGTTTCTGGCATGTTATATGTTTTGCAGCAATTCTTTATCCCTAACTAATGCAGTGTGTAGCTTTATACTTCTAAAACAACCATGTTGGAAAACGTACCCACGTCCATATTCCAGGATGACAGTGCCAAGATTCACCAGGCTCAATTTGTGAAATAGTGGTTCAGTGAGTATGAGGAATCATTTTCATGTATGAATTGGCTTGAGCTTAACCCTATTGAAAGTCAGGATGTGCTGGAGTTTACTTTACAGAGTGGTTTGACTCTTCCATTGTCAATGAGTGAATGTACAATATAATCAAATCTAAAGGCAGTCCAATGAAATATTAGCGTGTGCAACTTTTTTCTGGGTCAGGCAGGGTAAAGTCTACTCCAGCACATCCCAAAGACTTTCAGTGGGGTTAAGGTCAGGACTCTGTGGTGGCCAATCTTTCACAAATTAAGCCTTACATTGTCATCCTGGAACATGGGCATGGGTACGTCTTGCAAGTTGCAGCATGATTGTTTGAGAAATAAAAAGCTATGCACTGCATCAGTTAGGGTTAAAAGAATTGTTGCATTTATGCATGTATATATGTATGTGTGTGTGTATATATTATTTTTCACATGACTTGTTACATATCTGTGAATTGATTTCTATCCTTGGGCTATTTAAATGAGTGACCTTTCCATCAAAGCCAGGTTGTGATGTTTGATGCTTCTGTTCTCTTGACACTGGTTTGATTTTACTCTATGATCTGTAAACAAATGTCAAAGTATCATTTGTCCTAAGATTTCACAAAATACTACTGGGATCATACAGAAGCATTTCACTGAAACAGCAGCACAGACACTTCTTAGTAGAGCAGAGATAAAGGTTTGAAGAGGACAAACACACATCTCTCTCTCTCTCTCTCTCTCTCTCTCTCTCTCTCTGTCTGTTCCTTTCCTTCATAATTTTGTTGATTTATGCAGGATCCTTTAATAGCACAATAAAGCTGTTATCCCTAAGACCTGCCACCGTCAGCCCTGATGGAGGCAAAGGAGTGGAGTGGACTCATTCTGAGCGGCTTAATCAAGATTGCAAACCCAGATTTTGGCAGAAAGGGGCATGATGAAAATGAGAAAATAGAGAATAGAGGAGAACATCATGTTAAGGAATGAGTGAAAGGAAAGATTTAGGGAAAGAGGTGTGAGCCTAAACCTCATTTTCAGTATATGCCACTCTCTTTACCGTGCTGCTCGTTAATAAAAATCTCATAAAAAACTTTCTGGCAGACATTTAAATTGCCCAAAGGCTTCATAGTGAAGGATTTCCAGAAAACATTCAGTCTTGAAGTACAGAAAACTCTTTAACCTTAAGCTGCAATGTGTATGCTATAGTTATGCTGCTGACTGGACTAATTATGTTAATTCACTTGGCTTTAGAGAGACACCCATCTATTGAGATCCATTTACTTTCAGACTGTGTGTGCGCGTGTGTGTGTGTGTGTGTGTGTGTGTGTAAGCTAATAAATCATTTTAATAGTCTTCTCTAAACCTGAACCTTAATGCATATTAAACATTTAATTAATGCTTTTAATAAAACCTGCTTAGGTATGACTTAAAGATACTGATAGCAAAGATGTGTTGATATACATTCCAGTTTATCTCATAGTAATATCTTGGTCTTAAAGGGGTCATATGGTGTTGCTAAAAAGAACATTATTTTGTGTATTTGGTGTACTGAAATGTATTTATGCGGTTTAAGGTTCAAAAAACACATTATTTTCCACATACTGTACATTATTGTTTCTCCTCTATGCCCCGCCTTTCTGAAACACATCGATTTTTGCAAAGCTCATCAGTCTGAAAAGCAAGGTGTGCTCTGATTGGCCAGCTATCCAGTGCGTTTTGTTTTGCCGAATTCCTCAAGCGTGTGACAGAAATGTTACGCCCCTTAACATATTGTGATGCCGTGTCCGGCAGGAGCGACGAGACAAAAATATTAAAACCCATTATAAAGAGGCATTTGTAGCATCCAGAGGGGACATAATTACATATTATAATGACTTATACTGTCTTTTTACGCGTTGCGTTGCATCGCACCGCGTAAACAACAAAGCTCATCGGTCTGAAAAGCGAGTTGTATGCTGATTGGCCATCTATCCAGGGCGTTGTGATTGGCCGAATTCCTCAAGCGTGTGACAGAAATGTTACGCCCCTTAACATATTGTGATGCCGTGTCCGGCAGGAGCGACGAGACAAAAATATTAAAACCCATTATAAAGAGGCATTTGTAGCATCCAGAGGGGACATAATTACATATTATAATGACTTATACTGTCTTTTTACGCGTTGCGTTGCATCGCACCGCGTAAACATAAAACCATGTCTGCATGTTTAAACGAGGCGTTTTAGGAGGGTGTGGACGAGGAGTCTTAACTTTTATAAAAAATATCTCTTTGGGTTTGAGACTTTAGTCTTTGCAACTTTAGGGATCTTATCTATTCACGAACAGCTTGTAACACTCCAAAGAGAAAGGAAAACTTGAAATCGCATCATATGACCCCTTTAAGGATGTTTTTAAGTAGTCTTTGTGCAAATGTGACTGATTTGTTTTTTGTTTTTGACAAAATAAAAGGCACATCAGTTTTTTTCTAATAACATCATATGTAGATTTTTTATGCAATATAAAACATGTATTTCCCTTTCAGGTGCTTATTTTATGTGGTTGTGACTATTTTAGATTTTGATTGAAATTGTAATCTTTACATTACAGTCAGAAAAAAAGGTATTAATATGTAACATTTATGCACTAATATGCAGGTTTTACCTTTAAAAAAAAGGTTACTACACCAGTGACAGCTTTTTTGTCTGAGGGTTTAAAGTAATGCAAAAAAGGAACATATAGTAATTATTGCACTCTCCACCATTTCGTCTTCTCACAGGACAGCTTTTGCAAGTACTTTTCTGTCTCTGTGTTCTCACAGGCACAGATTTGGTGTTATTGCAGATTTATGTAGTGGACAGTGTGTGTGTGTGTGTGTGTGTGTGTGTAAAACATTGGTTTTGAGGCATCATCAAACCAACTGCAAAGTTGTACTTCTGGCTATTAGGTCTGACAGAATTTTAAAGAGGGTTCCTGCAGAGCTGTTTGTGTATCTGTTTCTCAAATGCTTATTCTCTAATGTGATTTATTAAAGATATTATGTGTACAATCATATCTGCAACATTTAGCCAGGACAGATAAACAGGACAGATGGAATCTATATATGGAATTAATATACTCAATGCATCAATTACATGCATGAGGACATCTGAAGAACATATGTGCATGAACATATGTGGCATATTTCAGAGTATTGGTCAGCAAATTCAAACTGCATATATAATATTACACAAGAGTCTTCCTTTGTGGTAAAAATAACCCTCCCATCATCTGATATAAGCATTAGATATAAATACTCTACTTCTCTAACCTCCTCATGTTTCTGTCTCATGACTTTCACCTGAAAAAATCTCATACTTGCACTGAAGGAGAGACCACTTGAGCCATATCTTGGGAAAAGAATATCATAGAGATTTGGGGATGGGATCTTTTGACTTGACTTTAAGTAACCACCTAGCAAAGACACACTAGCAACCACTTATAATCATGGCAGTGAGTTTTGCATGGTCTTGCATGTGCTTGACATAATAAAATGTAAATATCCTGAAAAAAAATTGGATGTACTTTAAAACAAATTTCACTCAGAAATTGCTAGAAAATAACACAAATAATTGCAAAAATGTAAGTAAAGCATTGAATTAAATGATCAATTTTGAAGTAGACTGAAAACGGTATTTTCCTGTACAAGGTACTTCAGTAATCTTTGCTTTATTTACAACTTTGAAAAGTCATTTTTCACATAGTATTTTATTGTTATTGTTCTGTATTTCTCTTTGACTTTAAAGACTGAATTGTCCTCAGTTATCACCCTTGTCTTCATAATGTGTTCCTCTAATGCTCACATTCAGTTGCAACCACTCTACAGCTTTTTCTTCCTCTTACAAACCCACTAAAACAACCATCAGTGTTCCATTCTAGTTATCCTGTCCTATTCATTCGATATGGTCATATGTTTCTGATGATGATCTCTCACTATAGGGCATATGAGTGCGTGTGTGTGTGTGTGTGTGTGTGTGGGTGTGTTTGGATGTCTATGTGTACTTCCTGTGTCCAGGCTGTGAGATTATGGGATTGCTGTGGGGAGCACAGCTCTCTGTAATCAGCCTCACAGAAGGGATCTGACCATAGAGGCTTAAATACTCGTAGCGCTTGTTTTTTTTTTAGCATTGTCCTACCCACTGAGTGCCCAGATCACATGTAGCCGGGCAAGTGTCGGCATGCAGTGGGCAGCCTCACATTTTTTAAGACCAGGTAAAGAAGGACTAAATTGAAGGGAACACAATATATCTATATATTCTCCTAAAGCAGATGTCTAGGAAGCACACAATGAATACAACTTTCAACCAATTACTTTTTAATTTATTTATTTACAAAATAAATAAATAAATCACATCCTCAGGGATAAACATCACCCTGCCTATGCTCTGTTAAAGTGGGTGGACACAGACTACAATCTAAGACACTGTAGGCCTCTCACTGTGAGTATTAGCACTCACAGGGCCCATCTGTATAATAGCTTCTTTCCAGCCACTGTCAGGTTAGTGGCACAGGACATTATGGAGGGAAAGAAAGACCCCACCCCACATCCCTCTCTCACCCAATTAGTATTCCCCATTTCTGTGGACAATTATCACACTTTGGGCAATTAACTACCTCACTGATCAATTTCTTTAACTCATATAATGTTTTGTTCTGTGACTGACCATGTATAACCATGCATAACAGTGTCTTAATCCATGTGCATTCTCATCAACCATGTACAATAGTGTATTAACGCTTGCATTATCTTTTTTTCTTTACAATGTGAAATAGTATTATAATGTGAAATATTACTTATTTTACTACTTCATATAATGTGCAATATTATTTATTTTACTACTATATTTCTTCTATAAAGCTGACTCTGTGAAAGGCACAAGAATCCCAATGTACCTGTACTGTAATGAACCTGTGCAAATGGCAATAAACTTAAATAATAATAATAATAATAAATAGGCTCAAATGCCTCTGCTCCCAACTCCTAGAATATGGAAATCATTTTTACAGTACCTTGTTTTCCAGTGCAAATGTCTAAAGATTCTTAATTCAAGATACATTTACTTGAGCAAAATGACATTGGGTAATAAGTCTTGTTTTCTGCGAAACTGATCAAAATGAAATGAGTTCATTATTAAAGCAAGAACAAATATCTCCCAGTGGACTCAGAAAAACCAACTTAATTCAAAGGGAATACAAGGATGTGTAGATATATATAGTTTTAGATATTTGACTTTCTGGAATGATTTAAAACTTTTTAAGACCTTCATTTGTGAAAGGGTGAATTAAGACTTTTTAAGACCTTACATTCTGGACTAACGTTTTCTAGAAAACAGGATAATGAACAGTTTTGCAATTTGCGTGAGGATCACAGCATACAGGCCTCTATCATGAAGGGTGTAACGAATCAATCCACTGGAGGCGAGTTGAAGTGAGAACCCAAGTGCAGTTTATTTACAAGTGATCCAAACGATAATCCGAGACTTGACATGAACAGACTTGACTAGAACAGACTTGACTTGACATGAATAGACTTGACTAGAACAAACTTGACTTGGCATGGACAGGACTCACCAACAGCAGAGTTACAACATCAATACACGACGAGCGCACAATGGGAACATGAAGGCTACTTATAGCAGACAAGAGGGTCACAAGACAAGAACAAACCAATGGGAAACAAGACACATGACTAAGACAACCAATCAGAACATGACACACAGACAAGGGAACCAATGGCATGAAGACAAGAGGGCAAGGGAAGCATGACACTAACAGCATGAAACAATTACAAAATAAAAGACATGAAAACATGAACATGAAACAAAACCCAAACACCAAACCCCACATTACAAAGGGTTATTAATCAGTTATAATAATATTCTTTTGGGCTTTTCACACTGCTTATAAAACCATCTTAAAAGAGTAAAATATGCCCATCTACTGCATGTTTACATAGAAAAGGATTAAAAGGCTGTGTAGTGGAACAAAAAAATAGCCAATCATAAAATTAATAGAGCTTGTCTCATTTAATACTCATATACTTTGTGCTGTTTCGTTTCAGCATTTATAAGGGGGAAATGAAAATTAAAAGTTACAGGAAGTATTTTTCCCATTCATTTTTCATTAAAAAAAATCTCAATTAAAGTGTTATAAGATAATGAACCAAACCAAACCAACCAGCTGAGATGAATACAATATATACTGTATAGGCTGACTCATAATACATCATTTGCAGCTCTTTTTTTTTTGCCAGGAATTCCAATGTAAAATAAGAAATAGATAGAAACTGACAGAAACTTTGTTAATTTTATTTTCTCAATTATAACTTTGCTTCAAGTATTTTGTGTAGAAATGTAACAAAACAAGCATGGAACTAGGATGGTGTAACCCTTCAGAAAAGGTCGATTTTAGTTAATTTACACTTTCTACATTGTACTGCCTTTCGGTTCTTATTCCAGAGGAACATAACTTGATAGAAACCAGATGTACAGACAGTCTGTATTGTTACTATTACATAGACATAATTGCATTAACCATTATAATAATTACCTGCACTGACAATTGAGCCAGTCCTTAGGTTATCACATAATCAGAGCAGCGAGGAAGCCCTGCAGTTAGAAACTGCTTTCCATTCTCCTGAAAAAAAAAAGAGTGATGTACAGAAGCAGTGAGACAGAACTGAGTGTAAAAGACATCCTCAAAGGGCATTTGATGAGTAACAGGTAACATTTTGTACAAGCAGCAACGAGTCCTTTTGATAAAACAGTCCAATCAGAATGTTACTTTAAAGATGTCATCATTTTTGTTTTCTGAATGCCACTGATTGTTAAATAATGTTGTATTTAATGCAAATTCTCTAATCATGATTAGTGTCTGTGATTACTGTTGTAGTGAAATAAGCCAGCTTGAATATTTATACTTTTTTAAAGCAGAGTCAAACACAAGTATGAGCTAATCAGTCTTAAGTGCACAGAATGCTCACAGATGAAGCCTCTTGTTATTTTCTCTTCTTTTCAATGCTCTCAGCAGGTAGTTTGAGAAATTTTTGTGACCAACACACATCTGAGTCACTTTATATGTAAATGGCATGCAGACTGATGAAGAATGCAGATGTATCTATTTTTCTAGCACAGAAATCACATAAAGAGAAGTTCAACAACCCACTGCTACCTCTACAGCAAGACGAGAGGAAAGCAAGAGGTAATTGTATTATTACGATTATTATCCATTCTGCTCTGAGTGATGAACACTAAAAAGTTGACAAAGTGTGAGTGCTAAGGACTCAAATGAGCTTCACAGAAAATATTAAAGGTATTTCAGTGGAATAATTTAGCTGATCATAATGTGATTTTCAGAATTAATGCCTAGGTTCCAAATGTAATTAATTTATGCAAAAAATCTAAGATTAGTGTTCATAAGGAAAAAATGGACTCAGGTGAGTCAATAAAGTTATAATTGTAATACATTTTTAAATGAATTTTGTGCATTTTTAACCTCACTGTGCAACTTATCACCTAATATTATTCTACTGGGTGATTTTAATATTCATGTGGACATTGCTAGTAACTCGCTCACTAGGGATTTCATTTCTTGCCTGGACAGTTTTGGTCTCCAGCAATATGTGGACTTTCCAACCCATTCTAAAGGCCACACTCTGGACCTTGTTTGCTGTTCAGGTGTTACACCTCTGGACTGTACAGCAACTGCAATACCCATATCCGATCATAAATTGCTTTCTTTCAATGTTAATGTTACACTCTCTAGATCCAGGCAACAACGTTCTATGACATTCCGGAATATAAAAAAGATCAACCCCTCAGCTTTTACTGTTGCAATCACCGACCTCCCACGCAGTGACCATCTCTCTTCCTCTGATGAGCTGGTCTCCTTTTATAATTCTGAATTACGACAGCTCTTGGACAATTTTGCACCTCTTAAAACTCGGACTGTATCTTTCACTAACTCTGCGCCTTGGTTTACTCCTGAACTCCGCCAGCTAAAAACTAGAGGGTGGCGTTTGGAACGCCTTTATAAACGAACTGGACTTGTGGTACATAGGGAGCTATATAACGAACATGTTCAACTTTATAAGGATGTTCTTTCTGCTGTCAATGAGTTTTATTCACATTTAATTGAGTCTGGAGATTGTAATACTAAAGCTTTGTTCTCCACTGTAAATCGTATACTGAAACCTCCTGACAGCCTTCCTGCACACCTGTACTGCACTGCTCAATGTGATGAATGTATGTCTTTTTCAGTAACAAAATAACTGCTATCCACCAACAGTTGGCCTCTCTGGCTAACCCATACTCTAATTCAGTTTACAGTGTTTCAACCGATTTCCCCCTTATTCTTTTCTCTTCTTTTACCCTGCCATCTGAATTAGAAAGTGTACCTTATCACCTAATATTATTCTACTGGGTGATTTTAATATTCATGTGGACATTGCTAGTAACTCGCTCACTAGGGATTTCATTTCTTGCCTGGACAGTTTTGGTCTCCAGCAATATGTGGACTTTCCAACCCATTCTAAAGGCCACACTCTGGACCTTGTTTGCTGTTCAGGTGTTACACCTCTGGACTGTACAGCAACTGCAATACCCATATCCGATCATAAATTGCTTTCTTTCAATGTTAATGTTACACTCTCTAGATCCAGGCAACAACGTTCTATGACATTCCGGAATATAAAAAAGATCAACCCCTCAGCTTTTACTGTTGCAATCACCGACCTCCCACGCAGTGACCATCTCTCTTCCTCTGATGAGCTGGTCTCCTTTTATAATTCTGAATTACGACAGCTCTTGGACAATTTTGCACCTCTTAAAACTAGGACTGTATCTTTCACTAACTCTGCGCCTTGGTTTACTCCTGAACTCCACCAGCTAAAGTCCAGAGGGCGGTGTTTGGAACGCCTTTATAAACGAGTTGGACTTGAGGTACATAGAGAGCTGTATAATGAACATGTTCATCTTTATAAGGATGTTCTTTCTGCTGCCAAACATGAGTTTTATTCGCATTTAATTGAGTCTGGAGATTGTAATACTAAAGTGTGCAGACCCAAATAATTTAGATAATTCCATCCAATTTCATGACTTCCTTTTATTTCCAAAATTCTTGAAGAAGTAGTTGCAGCACAGGTCCATGCTCATCTTAGTAATAATAATTTATTCAGTGTTTTCAGTCAGGATTTTGCTCTATGCATGGAAACTGCTCTTGTGAGAGTAACTAATGATTTGTTAATGGCTGCTGATGGTGGGTCCTTATCTATTCTTGTTTTGCTTGATTTGAATGCAGCTTTTGATACCATTTCACATAATATTTTGTTAAACTGTTTATCTGGTATTGGTATCGCGGTATTCCTCTCGCCTGGTTTACTTCATACCTTTCCAATCGTACACAGTTTGTACGATTAAAAAGTTTTCATTCCCATCCCTTTTCTGTTAGCTGTGGCGTCACCCAAGGTTCTGTCCTAGGTCCTCTGTTGTTCCTAATCTGTCTTCTCCCACTTGGTAATATATTTTCTAAATTTGGTATTAAATTTCAATGTTACACTGATGATACACAACTTTATGTATCTACTAAGCCTGATTCCATTCTTCCACCTATCTGCCTTATTAACTGTCTTCACGAAATAAAAACCTGGTTCTCCGCCAATTTTCTTAAACTTAATGGCAATAAGACTGATGTACTCCTTGTAGGCACTAACTCTATTCTCTCTAGGTCCTGTAGTTTTTCTTTATCCATTGATGGTTCCTCCGTTTCTCCTTCTCGCCAGGTTAAGAACTTGGGGGTCATCTTTGACAGCACTCTTTCATTTGAAGCTCACATTAATAGTATAACCCGGTCTTGTTACTTTCATTTCCGTAATATTGCTTGCCTTCGTTCATCTCTCACTCCACACAGTACTGCCATTCTAGTTCACTCACTTGTCACCTCTTGCATCGACTACTGTAATTCTCTTTTATTTGGTTTATCACACCCGCTCGTATCATAACCCGGACTCCATCTATACAACACATTACTCCATCTCTTAAACAGCTTCATTGGCTTCCCATCAAATTTCGCATTGAATTTAATTATTGTTATTTGTTGCTGTTTTATTTATTGTTCATGATGTATGGTGACCTTGAGTGATTTGAAAGGCACCTTAAATAAAATGTATTATTTATTATTATTATTATTATTAATCTGCAATAAATCTCATCACTGATGAGGTGTCATGATGGATGGAGAGAACACCTAAATGTCAGTAGAAAAGGGGAAATAAAGATGAAGGAAATTTAGACAAGTAATAAAAAAATAAACAAAGAAAGACAGTTGATTACTGCCCACTCAAAATTGTCCTCTCTCGCTCTTACAGCTGAAAGGATTTTCACGGTTGAGTGAAATGTGAGGGAATTATTCTAACCTATAATTTTACAGTCCTCCAGTCCATCTACCACAGTGGCTTCAGCCTTTATGTTATTTTACTTCTTAAGCTCAGTAGGCAAAAATTATTTCTATGTGTCAGCAGGAGCTCATACAATACTGCTCTGGACCGGAACAGATTCATGTTGAGTGAAACACCGGTGTGAAATCAGGTCCATCATCATCATCAGAACAGAAGTGCATCCTCTCTGTGAATGGATTTTTCACCAGCGGCAGGTAGCTGTCACAGGTAGACACACTGGACCCTTAAAATAGAATTCCCAGCAGGGCCTCAAGGACTGGGCAACTAATTAGATTTGAGTCATAACAAGTGCTTTAGTGATTCTAAGTGAATGGGAACACCTCCCTCGCACTACGCGTCTCGTTTCTTCCCCTTCTCCCACCATCCTTCTCTTATCCTTATTGCCTGGAAGTATTCAATATTCAAGGTGAAGTCGTAGAAATGGCATCCTAATGGGAAAAATTTGTAATGAATGAGATAACTGGGCAGCAATTTTCTATAGATCTGGCAATGTTCTGAGGTTGATTCAAAGGTGTAAATGCAAGAACTTCACAAAAATCCCAATTCATTCATCATTTATTCCAACTCGTTTGGGAAAATATGTACAAGGAGTGACATTAAAACATCTACTTAAAATAAAAAACACATTGAATAGGTATCTTTACGTTTTTGTGCATCTGCTTTTAATATTTACACAGGCAGACATAAGTACAAAAGTCATTACAAATTTGTTGATATTTTTATGCACAAGTAATTGTGAGGAACTCAAAAGAGTGAACCTGATCACAACTGCAATTTTTCTGTGACATGTATGATAAATAAGTACAAGCGACATACAAGCTAATCACATAAGATCCAAGCAGAATCAAACTATAAATAGCTACCTACAAAAAAAGAGACAGAGTCAATCTCATCAGAATCCCTTTAATTACAGATCTGTGATCAGATTACATCCTGTTCCTTTTGGCTTAACCACAGCTGCAGAAAGAAGCTTATAGCTGACATTAGATCTGTGCTTTAATGTGCTTTCCATCAACGCATAAAACAATTGGTGGTTTTATACAGAGTGTGCATGTGCAGACTGAAAGTAGAAATGGCTTGTCTTTAGTTGTGTTTAGCACAGAGGCTCAAGATTCAGACACTTAGTGAACTAACAGGTGCTGAGAGTTGACAAAGGAGTTTCTCACGGCTCGATAAACGTTTTTAAAGCAGAACCCGAGTTGAGTGGTTTTCTGTTTTCAAGAACGGATAAATCTAAACAGATTTCTCCCTACAGTTCTATTGATCTGTGTATCCAGAATCCCTCAAGTGATAAGATATCACGACACCGGTGCAATATGCGCATGTCCTGTATATAAATTCATATATATGTATTTCTTGTTTTGTTTTCTGTTCTTTTAGAATATCTGGAATTGAAACAGAAACTGGACTTTATGTGATACATCAGCTATATGCATTTTTCTCTCTTGTTCTACTAAAGGAAAGCCGGTGATTGTGTTCCTATGTCAGTAAAGATGAGAAAATGCAATTGCATTGACCATAATGCACACCTCGGTCTAATTTGACCACTGTTTTGGACTGTGTAGGTACTGTCCAAACATAACACAATCCTTAATGCCATCATGGCCATTTAGGCTTGTGAGTTCCTGTGCAAATGTTGACCTCCAAACTTTGTATGTCATGTGCACAGTTCGGGTCACCCAGAGACAACCACCTCCGGTCTTTCCACCAGGTGTAGGGCCTCATGCATGCCGGCGGCCGACAGTCTGCGGTTAATATTGCGGTAATGGCAGCTGAGCAGGCTTCGGTAGGTGGTGCGCAGGTCGCGGTTAAAGAAAGCGTAGATGAAGGGGTTGATGAGTGAGTTGGCGTAGCCCAGCCACAACAGCGTTCTCTCCACCCACAGCGGGACGCAGCTACACTCTGTCCCGCAGATGAAGGGGCGGGCCGTGGAGAGGAGAAAGAATGGAAGCCAGCAGACGGTGAACGCTCCTACCACAATCCCGAGCGTGGCCGCCGCCTTCTGTTCCCGCTTGAATATGGAGATGCTCCTGCGGTCCGAGCTTCTCCTTCCGACTCCTCGCAGGAGTCGAGGCAGACGCGCACACCCTTCCACTTCCCTCTGCAGCTTGATTGCAACGGTTACGCAATCCACTTCCACGTGTTCTTCCGCCCCCTCTGCCCCTTCCACCTCATCCTCCTCTTCCTCCTGTCCTGCACGAGGGAAGCCAGTGATGTTGTGTTTGGCAGCGCTGAGCTTGGCGGCACGGTAGATGCGGTAATACATGACCAGCATGACAGTCATGGGGATGTAAAACGCAACAGCTGTAGAGTAAATGGTGTAGCCAAAGTCCTGGCTGATCAGACACACGCGGTCATCGTTCACGTTCTGCGCCCAGCCAAAGAGCGGCGGCAAGGTGATTGACGCAGAAAGCAGCCATACAGAGAGCACCATTTTGGCCATACACCAGCCGTTCTGCCTCACTGGGTAAGTTAGGGGTCTGGTGATGCCAAGGTACCTGTGATAGAGGGTAAATACATGGATAACTAAGACAACAGGACTTTTTTTAGTCATATTATCATGACAAAAAAGCTTCAGCTATATGTCATAATAAATATTCCATGAGCTATTTTGTGCCATAGGTTTTTAGCTATTTGATATAGACTCTATCCAGTTTCTTGACTGGTCTGATCAAAACAGTCAAGACCCAAAGAATGAATTTCTGCAACACTGCATTTCATAATAAACAATTCATGCCACACAGAAGTTCAAAGCAGAAAAATAAAACTTACAGGCATTTAATTTCAGAGAAACCAACTTGATAACAATTGAATGTGTCATTGGTAACACTTTTACAATAAGGTTTAATAATTTGTTAACATTAGTTAATGTTTTAGAAACTAACAACAGATTTGTAATATATATAAATATAATTATTTAGGAATTAATATTCATTTACATGAATAATGGCTTATTTTAAAATAATATTTATTTAAATTAAGCTTATTAATCTAGAATACTAATTTATAAATGCACTGTTGTTCATTCTTAATTCATGTAAAATGATAAATTCATGTTCATTATAAATGTTGTATAATTTAAATTTAATGTTGTATAATATAATTTAAATTGTACTTGAATTTAATGTTAAAAGTGTTTATGTAGAAATTCATATTAACATAAAATTATAAATACTGTAAAATGATTGTTTATTGTTAGTTCATGATACCTAATATATTCACTAATGATACAATGTACTTTTTCAATGTTATTGTAAAGTGTTGCCAAATCATTTTTCAAGATCAATGATCTTGATTATCATGACCAATAATCACTAACAATATCAATACTCAATAACTCACCGGTCTATGCTAATAACGCAGAGGGTCATGATGGACGCGGTGCAGCACATCACATCCATGGCTATAAACACGTTACAGAAGAACTTGCCAAAAATCCAGCGGCCACCGATCAGGTCCGTGATGCTGACGAACGGCATCACCGCGAGCGCAACGGAGAGGTCCGCAAGCGCGAGGGACACGATGAGATAGTTGGAGGGCTGCCGTAGCTTTTTCACGAAACACACGGAGATGACCACGAGCAGGTTCCCGCAGATGGTGATGAGCGTCAGCATGGTCAGCACTCCACCGATCAGCACCTTCTCGACCTCTCCGTAGCTGAGGATCTGCTCCGCGCAGCGCGTGCCGTTCGCAACCTCCATCATCTCTAGAAGGATCGGGGAGCTAGAGGGCTTCATTTCCAAGGATCCGGAGCCCGCAGCCACTGCCACCTCTCCAGACTCGTGCGCAATTTTGAATAGGCGAGGGATAAGGACCTCGGAAATCATCATGCCGTTAGAGATTTCCACACTTGCACCTGTCTCTCGCGCGCGCTCCTCGCCCATCAAGGACTTTGTAGTTTCTCCGTGGCTTTGCGCGACAGCAGATCTGTTGGTATTGCCCAGCACCATGCCGTGCTCCTTTTATCCATTAACTTTTCAGAGCGCCTGATGATGGCACGAGATCACAGCTGCGCGCGCAATGAGTGATGCGCATCCGATTAGCGTTCAGTCACTGACGCGCGGCTAATTTCTCTATTTTTAGAGGACATCATTGGTTCGTCATCTTCGCACACCATGTTCCGACAAAAACTGAGTGAGGGGGAAGTTTATCATATTGTTTTGAAGCATTAACGGGTGTAACCAAAACTTTAGCAAACATTTGTCACTTTTTTCCCTCACAGCACCAAATCATGAATTGATATTATTGATATTCTATATTACAGTAACAAAATTGATTATTATTAATTATTTATTATTTAAACGTTTTGTGTCTCCTAAACGTCTTGTCTTCTGCAAATTAAAATAATTCCAGAATCTACAATTTATAGGTAATTAATGTCAAGAAAAAAAGAGTGCTGGTGTTACAGCCTGCACTGCTACGGGTGGGTTTTTTAACACTAGTAGAAACATGGACATTTAAAATTGTGTGTGTGAATATTATGTTCAAACTTTGTATTAAAACAAATATTATTACAACAAGAAAATAGATTACAAATTTTTAACCCTTTTTTTTTTTTACATACATGGTATCCACTAGCCATTTTTGGCCTAGCCAGGTTGTTGGAGGCTTATTAGATTTCCAGTGGAGCAGAATACGGCGCCTAGCTAACAAAGAAGTAAAGGATATAATATCCAGTTGTTTTTAGAAAAAAAGAAAGAAAGAATTAGAACGGAAGAATTTTTTTTTAAATAAATAAAATAACTACAAAACTATAATAACATAAAGAATACAACTAATTATAGAAAATAGTAGTCATTGTAATACAAATAGATAAAATACAATATATACTTAATACAAATATATATATATATATATATATATATATACACGTACACACACACACACACACATATATATATATATATATATACATACATACATACATACATATGCAACATAGGACAAGTAAAAAACATATGACTCAAATTGCACAAAGAAGCATGACATCTGTCACATCTGTCTTCAATATTAGGAAATATTTCAGATAACCTGGCCTTGGAAAAATTAATTCTGTATAGTACATTAAATTGTGTGTGTGAATATTGTGGTAGTCAAACAATTATTGCCAATATTAATATTGCCTCATCCCCAGCCCTATATAATTTATAACTCTACTTTAAATTTAAATTTAATTTAAAGTGATAACCATATAGGACACTTTAATTGAAAACGGCACGTACATTTGAAACAAATAGGCCTATAGAAATGCATAAACATAGCTCAAAATAAAAAAAAATAATGTGTGTGTTATTCACTCTGAAGGTCCATGATTTATCTGCCCCATTTTCTGTAATATTTTTGGGGCCAATAGATGTTGTCTGGAAATTAATGCTACAAACTCCAAGAAAATTACTTTTTATCATTCATACCATCTCTGATTCCAGTACAGTAGGCTTACAGAATAATATGATTCTACATAAACCAGACAGAATAACGGAACTGTTCTTATTTTGTAAAGTACAATCATGAAAGTTTCATTTAGAAACAAGCTGCACTGTCGCCTCCTAGTGGAAAAATAAAATAAAATTAAATTAATTTAAAATAAAAATTAAAAAAAAACTGCATAGGCGCCGATTTATGTTTCTGCCGATTTTGTTTGATAAATATATTATCAAATAAATAAAATCTGTTGTGCAAATTATATGGGCTCATTACTCAGTGTAAAACTAGATGAAGAATTCAGAAGCGTCAAGTAGTCAGATATTCGACAGTAGTCTGTCGCTTTATGCCTAATACTTAGGGTTACTTTAGGTTAAGCCTAAAACTTAACCTACTACCTAAAACACACGTTTCCATTTGTTGTTGTTTTTAAAATACCATGTAAATTAAAATGACTCCATCTGGTACGGAAACACCCATATATAAGTTATAAAACTAATTGGTTGTGTAAGTGTCCTCCATCCTTCCTCCTATAGAGGGCAACCAATACAAATTCACGTGAATCTTCTTTTCGTAAGGAGTCATGGCTGCTGTGGCGCTCGTGCAGGGTGCGAGCAGAGGTCTGGGCTTTGAGTTCTGCAGATATCTACTCTTAAACAAATCTCCGGCAGCCGTGATCGCAACATGCAGAAACCCGGACGCCGCACAACATCTAGCAGCCTTGAGCGCGCAGCACGCGGACAGGATGACTACTGAAACTGGATGTCAACAGGGAAGATGACATCAAGAGAGCGGCTGAGAGTGTCAAAGCTGCCTTTGGGAAAGTGGATTTGATCATTAATTCTTCAGCTATGCTTCATCCGTCCGGTAAAGGAGAAACAAGTTTACGAGACGTGTCCGCTCAGGTGACAAATGGACCTTTTTTTTTTAATCAATACTGAAATCATACTTTGTGGGGCATATGATTCAAATGTTTTTGACATGTAAAAAATTTTTTCTAACACTTCCACCCCTCCCCAGGCAATAATTTCCACTTTGACCACTAATACAGTGGGTCCACTGGTGATGGCCAAGTATTCTGCCCCCCTGCTTCAGAAGGGAACAGGGGCGTTTGGCCAACAGTTCCCAGAGAAAGAGAAACAGCACAGTGGCATCATTGTAAACATGACTGCTAGAGTGGGATCTATAGGAGACAATGGTTGGTATCTTAGCATAAGTCAAGAGCAAGTGTTTCTCTATTCATGTAGAAAATAAGGTTTGAACAAGATATGGCTCCGGGTGAGGAGTCAATAACCAATCAGCAGCTTTATGAACTAATTAATTAGCTGTCAAAATCAGATGAGCTCATGTGGAAAACTGAGAATTTATAAAGTTACCTTTACTTGAGGCACCGTCTGAGAACCTTCTGTTTTACCTGTTCTGACATGAAATTTGTGCTACCCTTTTTAAACCATATGTGTTAAAAATTGCTTAATTGACTATTCAGATGTGTCTTCATTCACTATAGATCAAATAAAGAAAAACAAGACTTATTAAAAACAAGTTCCCACTAGAGGGTCTCATTGAGTTGGGGCAGATCACACCACTTCTAGAGTGCGTTGACCGCATGCTGTGTAAAATACACCTTGACCTTCTAGATTATCACAAATTGTCTAACATCAAATACAGTCAATTACTTGAATTCCAAACATCGAAAATATCCCAAAAAGTTGAGACGCAAACTTGCGTGTGAGAGAAATAACTGCTAGCGAAGTGACGTAAGCAGCAATGTGATTGGATGATAATTAAAACCAAAGTCCCTTTAAGGCAAGTAATTTCACTCGGTGGCCATCTTTGAAACAGCTCTCGGGCATGCAAGGGCAGCTCTTATCTCTTTGAATGGGGAAACATCAAATTCTCCAAAACTGTTTGCCAAGCTTACGATTAAAATTCATATTTGTAATGACCAATGAAATCTGACAGCAACTGTCTCATAAATGTTGTTTCTTTTGCTCAAATAGTGTTAAAAAGCTTATTTTTTTTCAGGCTAGACCATCCAGTGCACATGCGCAGTCCTAAGCACACGTCTCAGAACGCTGACTGTTTCTATAGCAACCAGGACTTCTAACGGCAGCTGCAGTGACGCGATGACTTTATCGTTTATTATTATTATTATTAAAATTTATTTGAAAAGGGACCATGCACAATTTTAACATAAATGTTTCCATTTCATGCATTGTACCGAATTTAGCCAATGGCTAGTTTTCATCCGCGGTCCCTTGGCAGGTAATCATAATCACAGATAGACATAAGAACAAAATAACAAACACATACAATACAGTAATACTTATACACATCCCATCAGAGCCAAAAAAAACGAACAATAAAAATAACGTTCAGTTAAGCCACAACTAGATCAGAGTTTACAGATTTGAGTTGCTTTTAAATACAATTTTAGTTTTAATTTAAACATGTCAATAGATGTGCACATCCTTATGTCTTCTGGTAGAGTGTTCCAGTGAATAATAGCTTTCACTGAGAAAGATGATAACCCAAAGGCAGAATGACGAAAAGGAACAACACAATCACTAGTAGATGATGATCTAGTAGATCTTACAGCGACTGTAGAGCGAAAATGCATAAAATCACGAAGTATAGAAGGGGCCAAACCATTTAAAATTTTATATACCATACACAAATTTGAGAAAAGTCTAAAATTATCAAAGCTCAAAAAATGTTATTTCTCCAAAACCCTACAGTGGTGATATTGGTTAGGCTTTTTGTCTAGAGTTTTTAAGGTCTGTTTATAAAGAGATTTTAAAGGTTTAATAACAGTTTCCCCTGCTTGACCCCAACATGTCAGACAGTATGTCAGATGAGAAAAGATTGTAGCATGCATAAAAGTCTTGGCTACATCAGTGGGTAGACATTGTCTAATTTGTCTAAAATTGATCAAGTTATATTTTATAGTCCTCACCAATTTCTTTACATGTTTTTTAAAAACTAAGATTTGAATCTAGCGTTAAACCAAGATAATTAAACTCAATAACAATTTCTATCTTTTCACCAAGTAGTTTAGCGATTGGCTTTTTTACTCAGAAGGCAGGGCTTCCTTCGATAGAGCGGCCATATTAAGTGTTGCGTTTTTGTACACATCTTGGGTCTTCTATAGTCTTTGTTAAAACATAAGATGTGTCCCAAATTGCGTACTTATGCACTATTCTATGACGCTTTGTAGTATAAATTGCGAGTAGTGCATTCACACTGAAAATTCCAAAAAGAAAAAGTGCATTTTAAATACTTGGATGATGCACTTAACTGAAAAAACGAAGTGTGGAATGTTGGACACTGCACGCGCTCAACTGTTGCAGCTTTAATTATGTAGCAAAGGGGGAGGGGCTATCAGAGTCAGATTATGAATGATAAAAAATAACCTTATATACAGTAAGTCATACACTACATAATTGAGTACTTAGTGCATGAGTACATATTGTATAAGTGCATAGTGTATAGTGCAGCATTTGGGACGCAGCTATAGACTATTGTGTTCAACACAGTGTTGCAGTTTTTTTTTTCTTTTTAATTTTTGTTTTAACACAACGAAAATGACAGTGTGTTGAAATATGTTAATAACAATCTTTAGTGTGTTAAAATTTGTTATTGACACAATCTTTTTGAGAGCATACTAATCAGCTGTTCAGAACCCACAAATATGACAATACTGAAACAAATGTAACTTTTATCTTATAATTTTCTGCATACTCATGCAAAGAAACTCATGCACACATATTTCACAATATTTTCTATCACCATTCAAGTCTGTTTCTCAGAATAAATCAGCTTAAATATGATGTTACTTTTCTGAGCAGGGCCCAAATAATTAACACCTACTAATATACGATTATAGCTATGTGCATCTAGAGTTGTTTGTAGCCACATTTGGACTGTTTCTGTTTCAACAACCCAATGCTTACATCTCTGTTGGTTTATATTTCTGTCTTCAGCTTTTGGAGGATGGTACAGCTATAGGATGTCTAAAGCTGCCTTAAACATGGCCACCAGAAACCTGTCCATTGAGCTGGGTCGAGGGCGCTCTAAAATTGTGTGTGTATCCCTGCATCCTGGAACCGTGAATACAGATTTGTCTCGGCCCTACCATCGAAACGTACCCAAGGACAAGCTGTTCAGCACAGAGTACTCAGTCCAATGCCTTATGAACATTATAGATACTCTAAATATAGACAAAACAGGTAAAGCCTATGCATGGGACAGTACTGAAATACCTTGGTAAACAGTCTTGTCAAAAATGATGGTATTCTGTGTGTACCCCCATTTTAAAATAAGGTGGATGAGAGAAAAAATGTGACAAAGGAAAACAATGCTGAAACAAATCATCAAGCAATGTAAGTCTTGCACAAAAAATGAATGTTTGCATTTTAAGGAAACATTGGATTTAAAAATGATTGTTGGTTTATTGAAAATCTTTGAAACATACACAAACATTCCAGGAAGACTTGCTGATGTAACTGTCCTTGTTTCTTTTTCATTTTGACTGTAAGAATGGTACAGGCTATCTGCTGTGCACAAAACAAAGAACTACCACATCAGATACCAAGAGCTTATCACAAAATTCAGTATGAAAGACGTCATACTTGGATTTTTGTGTTCATGCTATAATAGTAAAATCATTTTAGTACTATCTTAAAATCTATATGCATGGGTAAAATGTTGAAAAAAAAATCTAACTTATTTTTTTTGATTGAATCCAAGAAAGCCTTGAATTTTATTTCTTTTTAACAACTTTTCAATTGTCATTTGCCCTTTTGATTGGACCCAATAAAGCTTTGCTTTTTGTATTTGTTTCATAGATTAAAAACAACTTTTTCAGTTGTCATTTAGAATCATTACATTATGGCAGAGATGTCCAGTTCTCTCCTGTCTTTCCAAGCAGTTGAGGTCACTGATGTCACATTCGCTGCAGTTTCCTGAATGATTTGGCCCCTCTCAGTCCTGCAGCTATTTTAGCACCTATCCTGAAAAGTACCGCCCACAATACTTTCCAGAAATGTACACAGTGAGTGAACTGACATTTGATGATGCAATTATTCCTCAACACTCTTTAGTATTTGTCAAATATGCCGTTCTGAAGCTAACTGGAATGACCAAAGTTAGTTAACGGTAGTGATTGGAGACTTACTGGTGATGGTAATTTACTTCTTTTGGCTCTGATTAATGTGGTACTTGCTCGTCTCTGCCACTCAGTTAACTGTCAGTTACTCTTCTTCACCATTAGGTGGCCAAGCCAATCGAGTGCAATCACAAAAGAAAGCAAAATTTTCATCTTAATTAAAAAAAAATGTTATTAATGACATTCATGTAAACAAAAAAGAACTAATACATACTTTGTTGTCTTATGGTTAATTATCAAACCTAAATCAAATTCTCAAATATTTACGATTGCTTCAAAACAAAACATGATTGAAAATAAAGAATAGAATTGTAAGAATTGTTATTAGGCTATAAGTGAAAAGGTGGGGAGTACTTTTTCTACTATTTGAAAACTGCGATAGTTTGCATAAGGTGTGTAGGTTTGTCAGCTGGAAATGTCTGTATTTGATTTATTTCAGCATGAAGATACATCAGAGAGATTTAAAACTATTTCAAATGACCGATAAAATGAGCCTGCATTTCTTCCATCATTGTTATTTCGGTTAATATATATATAAATAGATAGTGTGTCATCAACACACAAGAGTGACGCAGGCGAACATGCCGTTCACCCACATACCGCACAGACAAAAGGGAGATATTTAAAGACATTGTTTCAACTGACTTGTGAGGAACGATCTGAACGATCATTTTGTACTTTGATCTTCTGTTAGCGATAGAGGATGGTTGTGTGAGTGCGATGCTGTAAAACGGGTTCGTGGAGCCATTCTGGGTGACGTCACGAGCCGGGTGTTTGACGGGGTGGCTGCCGCAGCGCCAGGACTACATGAGTGGAGATGTGACCGACAATGACCTCGACCACGTCGCGTGTTAGTGTTTTACACTCGTCGTTTAGTATTCGACACATGTAAACACGCGATTTTATCATCTGTTTTTAGATTAAATCCATGCGTTGGTCATTAGCCACGAGCCTTTTCTTATCTCGAGAGCGTCTGTGTGTTTCGAGGCTCGCCTCCAACCTTATGCTGTAGCCCTTTGCTGTGCATTGAAATATGGACAAGGCCAAATCAGTGATGGATCAGAAAGGATCGGGTCCTTGCTGCACAAACGGCATGCACAAGCCACTCCGGCGACAGCTGAGCAACGGGAGCTGTAGCCCGTACAGTCCGACGGACGATGATTACCACCATCTTCACCACGACCCTCAAACCAACGGGTCCCCGGCGAAAAGGTGCCGGCTGCGGAGGCGAATGGAATCGGCGAGGAAAAACAGACCGCGTAAGTTTATAGTCACAGACACCTTCAGAGTTCATCAGATAATATTTGTACATTTGATTTCAACAGTGTCTAATAAGCTTAATGCCCTAAGATGTTTAACACATTATTGCGATAGTAATGGTTTACACTGGGCGATTTGTTTGGATTCACATGAATTTTTGCCAGTGTAATGACACAATATATTAGTTGTCTTCATTTTTAAGACAGTAACTGGCATGGAATGTATGTGTGAATTCATTTCTTGTAAGGTATTTACAGATATCTTATCGACTTCAGACCTCACAATTTTACCTCAGGTAACGTTAACGTTAATTACTGATCTTTGAACAAGAGTCCAAAGTATCTTAAGGAATTGATCGATTCTTTAATCTAGTACTTTTGAGTAGAAATAATAGAAAATTTGATTTAAATTTACTGCCCTCAAAAGCATGTTGCCAAAATTGTGAGGTAATTAACGTACACATTTCCAGAGAATATGTAGCTTTATAAATGTTGACAGTTTTTTAAGTATAACACAGTAGTTGGTTTATAATAATCTGCGGTCCACTAAGTCAGATAAATCAGTAACTCATGACTGATTCATAATTGTATTGTTTTGTTTTGTTTCACTAAAAAGAACCGATTCATAAGAGTCATTTGTCCGGGAATCGAACTACACTGGACGCACAGTATGTATTTGATTCACTAAAAAGAACCGACTCATAAGAGTCTTTGGTTCGGAAATCGGACTGTACCGGTCTCGCTGTAGTGTTTCTCACTGTAGAGTCGGCAGCAGTGTCAATGAATAGTATTGCAGGAAACCCTGTCAGATTGCGGCGCTCCGTTCGTTTCAGCAAAGGATGACATTCCAATTTTAACGCTTCTCGAACGTTCAGTACATGAAAATTATTCGGGTCTGGCATTTAAAGAAATGCTTCTCAGTTCCCAATCCTAGTACAAACTGACATTATCTCAATGCTGTCTCTGACCTGTCTTCCGAAGTGTGTTTTTTGTTTTGAGGAAACCTTTGAGATTGTTTTTCTCGCTCTCTGATTGGTCGTTGTGAAGTCAGGAGGTGTGCTGAAAACACTCCTGATGGAAAGGCTCGACGCGTTTCGACCAATCAGCTCTTGACTTTTGTCTTCGCGTGGCCGCTTTAAAGGGCTTGACAGAAACGCCTCCACCCTACACTATGCAGAATTCTCCGTTTTTATTCACTTTTTCAAAGCGACGCTAAGAATTAAACTTTGAAAGTGTAGTTATAATGCCATTACAAACCAAACTAAACTATTAATTGCGTTTTGCCTGTGGGCTCCCCTGCTGTTTGGGCGTTTTTGTTTGCACTTGAACATATTAGGACTGCCAGCAGGATGAAGTTGAGGTGTTCAAGGAAGCCAGGTAAGACATCACCTCATCCATGTGTGATGTTGTAAAAAAAACCTACTTCCTTGGAATTGCTCTGATAGTTTTAGTTTTTTGTTGTTTGTTTGTTTGATTTTTCATTGCAGCTACTTTGGTGACACTGTAAATTGATTTTTTTTTTTTTGGTATTTACTAAAGTGCAAGTGTGTTGTAAAATAAAGTGACTTCGTGTCAGGTTTAGTTTGTGTTGCCAAAGGTAATGGCAGCAGAAAATTGAACGCTTAATACAGCATTCATACAGTTCAGCGAGTCTTTAGTTGTCAGACTGCATGCCAGGCCAGCTTGTCAACATTCCTTAGCTTTAGCCTTGTTTTTTGTGTGTTGTAGTAACACCTTTCTTAGCAGCAATTGTTTGTTTTATTGGTTTATTGTTCTTTTAAATATACTCAACCAGGGCTCGACAATAAGGAGTGCCCGATGGCCCGGGCCCAGCGTGAAAGACGTTCGGGACAGACTAATTTGTCAGTTGCCCGATCGGGCCACTGCAGCGTCGTCACGAAATTTGATCATTTGCATGTTTTTTAAACGTTGTTAATTTATAAATTCAAGCGATTAAAAGGCATTTGGGTGCGAAAGACAACTCCATTCACTACTCGCGCACTGTGTGTTCTGTGCGAACAGCGCGCGCACGCCTGAACGGGCAAATACATACAAAAGTATGTCAAAATACCCGTCTGGCAAGTAGCTTTAACAATGATCAATCTATATTGAATTTACACTAGAGTACAGATGCACCGATCGACCGGACATTTTTTGTTTTATTTCAGACTCTTCTGTTCTGTGCTTGCACACAAACTGCACTGCAATTATTTTCCCAATGGCCATTTGTGTGGAAATATTACTATTATAATTAGTCTGTATACGGTCATTAACAGAGGCCAGAGATGCTGAAGACGGACACAAAGAGGAAAAAATAGCTACTGTAGCAGACAGAAAAAGATCACTGTTCACGATGCACGAAATATAGGAAGAAAATCCAAATATTGAATTTTATATGAATGTGTTTCTGAGGGGAACTGACTGTTTTCAGAAATGGCGTTTCCTTTTCATTTTGTCTCTGTATGATGCATTTAAATTAGTGTTAATACACGCAGCCCTGCTGTGTTTACAGCGGTAACCAAGGAAACGCTGTATTACTGTACCATAAGCGCCATCAAATAAGACAACACTTGAATGCTGCTGTCTGAACAAGAGACCTCCTTACTGAAGTGAAAGTGTTGACTGGTGTCACTATCTCGCGAACGCGCCGGGGGATCCCTTCAGCTCGAGGAGCCCTCTCGAACTCCACCTTCCGCGCGTCGGTAGCCCCCCGGGATCGCTTGATCGGTCGGCGCCGGACCACGAATTTAACCACCCGTAACTCCCAAACCCCGGGAGCTATCGACCGGGGGTGGTCTCATTCTAAAGCGGACCTCTAGAGAGACGTACACTTGATTCGCGTTCGAGAGAGCGTTCGAATTCCCCCGAATTTGGTGCTGATTCGCCGCGCAGTTACGGAGATATGGCCGTTCAAAGTTTCAATGGTTTTCCATAGACTTAAGCTTTAAAGCATTTCATCCAGGTCGTTAGTAGCAAACAATGGAGCACGCTCTGCTGGACAAACTAAGTAATTACACCATTTCAAGCATTTTATCTGCGTTATATGTTCTGTAAAAAAATTTTCATGTCGGCGGCATATTCACCGATACCGATATATCGGCGACAGGCTCATATCGGCCAATAATATCGGCAAAACGATATATCGGTCGGGCTCTAGTATTAACCATAGATTTTATTTCGATATTTTTTTCTCAGTTGGTAAAGACTTCTATGAGCTGATATTTTACATTTATTCATTTAGAAGATGTCTTTATCCAAAGCGACAAATGATGAATACAACAAGCAATTTATTATAAGGAGGCAATAACACAAGAAGTGCTGGCAATGCAAAGTTTCAAAAATTGTCTTTTGTACCTTGAAGCCACCGCAGACCCTTGTAGGCCGAAGCGCTGGTAGTCTCCTCCATAGATGTCCTTCAGCAGTTTGTCCACATTGGTGCTGTCCCCTTTGCTGGCCATTTCAAGGGCCTCTTCAAATGTCTCACAACCCGTCAACAGGCAACAAAGCCCCAAAAACGTCCCTTCACCAAGACTAAAGAGAGAGAAAAAATTAGAAAGAAACAATTAGAGTCAAAACATGGTTACAGGCCACATCTGAAGTGCACATGTGCATTCATAAACGCATACAATTTGACCTATTTAAACTATGTGCCAATGGCAAAAACAGGTCAAAAACAGACTAGCTAACAAGTAACAATGCCATCAAGTAACAATTAACAAGTAACAATTGTCTAACAAGTAGACAAGTGTTGTGGTCACTGCAACACAAAGCAAGGTCTACGTCACACATTATATAATATTACACATACTTTACCAGAAGTTTGGAATAACTAAGATTTTATGTTTTTGAAAGAAAACACTCCTGATGTTTTTCTTTGAGCCTGACATTTTGAGGAAAACACTCCTGATGGAAAGGCTCGACGCATTTCGACCAATCAGCTCTTGACTTTTGTCTTCGCGTGGCCGCTTTAAAGGGCTTGACAGAAACGCCTCCACCCTACACTATGCAGAATTCTCCGTTTTTATTCACTTTTTCAAAGTGACGCTAAGAATTCAACTTTGAAAGTGTAGTTATAATGCCATTACAAACCAAACTAAACTATTAATTGCGTTTTGCCTGTGGGCTCCCCTGCTGTTTGGGCTTTTTTGTTTGCACCTGAATATATTAGTGTATATTATATGTGTGTATATTATATTAGTGTATAGTTATGTTAGTGTATATATTAGTGACAACACATACACTGTTCCAAGATGGCGGGCACGTCTTCATGCTTGGAGTGGTCAAATGTGGCATCTACCTATACATATCTATGATTTCAACGGCTATTTGTCGGTTTAAGGAAGTGACGTCTTTGTTCCTTGAACGTTTCCCGTTAGTGGTCGAGTGCAGTGGGATTGTGATTATTTATTTAAACTTGTTGTTTAAAATGTCAAAATTAAAATTAGATACTTGTTGCTCGGTGGTTGGGTGCTCCCTCTGGCCCGGAACTAAAATTCGGAAATTTAAGTGTTGAGATTTCCAAGAAACGTGCCTGGATTGCAGCAGTGAATCGAGAAGGCTGGATAACAACTAGCAACTAGGATATACAGAACACATTTCGATTCGGGTAAGTAAATGTCATTTTTTTCATTTGATTATTTGTATTTCTTTACGTTAACTCTTAAAGAATGATGCAGCATAATTTAAGCTAGCATTGTAGTTTCATCATTGCGTTTTGGTTCGTGTCTAGTGAAAAAAGGCCAATGGTGCATCCGAAATTGCTTACTATCTGAGAAGGTACTATATTTGAATTTGAATTTACTTCGTTAAAAAAGTATGTTCTATGTATGAATATGGGTAGTATGAATGAAATTTGGACCTACTACATCTGCCTTGTTGTTAGTCACATGACCTACCAGCGTCAGTTGCATCGCTTGACTGCCATTCATAAATCCTGTCCCTTGGCCTCATGGGATGGTAAAGTGTCCATCGAATGTGCACTTCAGAATCCGGGCGGAAGAAGTAGGTCATCCGGGTACTTTTCGCTTACTATTTTTTCGGACATACTACTCGCCTCACATACTGTTTTTCGCCTACTATATAATAGGGAAGTATGCGATTTTGTACACATACTTTTTTATTTCTGTTTTATTGCTAAGTGTTATATGTGGGTTATAATTAAGTATGAGGTCACATTAGTTGTTTGCTATCTTGTCAGCAGAAAAATGCAGTGAATAACACGTTATAGAAATTTATACTGTAAACTTGAATGTTGTATTGTGTAATGGTTAACTGCAGTAGTTTACAAAAGGTAATGGTAAACATTAGCTAATGTTAATTCCAACATATACAGATGTATTAAACAATCATAGTATTATTTATCGCTCATTAACACTCCTTTATCAGATCAAATGAAAATGCCATCGAAACTTTTCTGAAGACAGTAGGTTCCCTTCAGAGATTCATTCATATAAAAACTTGAATTAATGAGAATGAGAAAAGTGTTAAAAAATATAACCTATATTGATGAGGAAAGTCCACTGATGAGTGCAAGCCTATGTGCCTGGGCTCAGACCAGTTGTCTACACTCTCCAAAGACTGTCTAATTGTAAACTTTAAAATACTTTATTTATTTTTTTATTTTTGGTTATTTTAACTACAAATTTAAATTAAACTGAAAAAAATTATGAAAAGGAAACTATGCGCTTACACACCTAAGGATTATATCAACCAAATAAGTAACTGCGTATGCGTCCTCTACTTGGGTCCTTCTCATAAATGAGTAAGCGGCATTTAAAACAATAAACATATAATATGCACTGTTGCACAATGAGAATGAGAAAAGTGTTAAAAAATATAACCTATATTGATGAGGAAAGTCCACTGATGAGTGCAAGCCTATGTGCCTGGGCTCAGACCAGTTGTCTACACTCTCCAAAGACTGTCTAATTGTAAACTTTAAAATACTTTATTTATTTTTTTATTTTTGGTTATTTTAACTACAAATTTAAATTAAACTGAAAAAAATTATGAAAAGGAAACTATGCGCTTACACACCTAAGGATTATATCAACCAAATAAGTAACTGCGTATGCGTCCTCTACTTGGGTCCTTCTCATAAATGAAGCGGCATTTAAAACAATAAACATATAATACACACTGTTGGGCAATATTTAATTACAGGTTCAGATGCATGATATTTTCATTTGCTACAAGCAGGATACACAAGAAACACGTTCAACGCAGACGGTTGTCGGGGAAAAATGCCACGCTCAATATGGCCACTCTATCGAAGGAAGCCCGCCTTCTGAGTAAAAGAGCCAATCGCTAAATGATGAAGTCAGCGAGTCACTGCAGCTGCCATTAGAAGTCCTGGTTGCTATAGAAACAGTCAGCGTTCTGAGACGTGTGCTTAGGACTGCGCATGTGCACTGGATGGTCTAGCCTGACAAATAAGCTTTTTTAACACTATTTGAGCAAAAGAAACAACAGTTGTTGTCAGATTTCATTGGTGATGAAATTTAATCGTAAGCTTGGCAAACAGTTTTGGAGAATTTGATGTTTCCCCATTCAAAGAGATAGGAGCTGCCCTTGCATGCCCGAGAGGCATTTCAAAGATGGCCACCGAGTGAAATTACTTGCCTTAAAGGGACTTTGGTAATAAACACCTTAAACAGCAACCATTCACGTGTCCGTGCTTAATGCGCATCTCGTATATGAAAAGCATTTTAGGGGGCCCTTGGCTTTTGGGGGCCCAAGGCAGTTGCCAACCTTTGTCTAATGGGTAAGTAATGGGTTCATTCTCACTCTTTTGCACAGCCTCCTTCTCT
The DNA here is from genome assembly GCF_001515605.1 of Sinocyclocheilus anshuiensis. Taxonomy (NCBI): domain Eukaryota; kingdom Metazoa; phylum Chordata; class Actinopteri; order Cypriniformes; family Cyprinidae; genus Sinocyclocheilus; species Sinocyclocheilus anshuiensis. The sequence continues at coordinate 1,294,586 of NW_015540946.1, forward strand.
TTCATATGGACACTCACTTGCCTGCCAGTTTCTCTCTGTCAGCCCCTCTCCTTCTCCCGGTCACATTCTCTCTCGCCACTTCTTCGCCTTTCCCAGCCCCTCACATGGACACACTTGCCTGCCAATTTTCTCTCTCTCTCTCCCTCCCTCTCCATGCCTGGCTGACTGGGGGAAGTGAACAGACCTTTCACCCACATGGGCTGTTTGATGTCATTATGTCACACCACTGTCATACCCACTGTTCATTTGCTGCTTCTGGCTCAGGTCATTCAGGTCAATGAAGAAGTAACATTCTAACATGCATTTTTCACTTCAAATAGTATGCATTTCCCCTGAGTTTTTTTAAAACTATGGAAGCAGAGCACGTGCATATTCATTTAGATGGCCTCTCGTCCACTTGATTGCATTCTCTGAAATAAGAGTGATGTCCAAAATAACTCTCCCAGCATACGCCAAGATCTATATTAGTGGGGGAAAGAAGTGTGAGGGTCATTTGAGATGATGTTGTAGTAAAGAGTGTTCTGGTTACAGGCAGGTCACCTGTGCAGCACCAGCTGACACTGACAGTGTTTTTATACCTGGCAGGTCAGTCATAAATCTGATTGATCAGTCACGGATAGATCTGCGTGTTCCAGGCTATTCAAGTTCAGATCTGTGTCCCTGACCTGCCCTAATTCTTCCAGATTTCTCTGGTGTCAGTCCAGTGAATGTCAGATGTAAGAGTCATATCAGTAATGATTTACCTATTACTTGATAAGCTTGTTAGACACTGATCTGTAATTTAGGTCAAATTGGACATTTCTGTGTACTGATATGTATTTAATTATAGAAACCGACCTTTGCATCAGTTTGAACATTTATACTGGTTCTGCTGTCTTAGTGTGTGCTTCTCACCTGCTAAGCATCCTAGAACAGCCATTTGCAGCCTCATGGCTGTTGCCATGGTAACTGTCCAACTCTTCATTAGCTGCTGCAGTGACTGCCTCTCTTTGTCTGGCCTGCTTGCAATGTTTGAATTTGCTTGCTTGCTTGTAAAAGTTAGGGGTTGGCAAGATTTTTTTTGTTTGTTTGTTTAGCTGCTTTGAAAGTAGTCTCTTATGCTCACCAAAGGCTGAATTTATTTGATCAAAAATACAAAGAAAAATATTAAGATTGTGAAATATTACTACAATTTTAAAATAAGTGTTTTCTATTTTAATATATTTTGAAATGTAGTTCATTCCTGTGATGGCAAGGCTGAATTTTCAGCAGCCATTACTCCAGTCTTGAGTGCCACATGATCTTTCAGAAATCATTATAATATGCTGATTTGGTGCTTAAGAAACATTTCTTTTAATTATCAGTGTTGTGGAATCCATGGTTCCTTTTTTCAGGACTCTGGTGAATAGAAAGTACGAAAGAACAGCATTTTTTAAAAATATAAATATTTTATACAACAACATAAAAGAATATAAAAGTCTTGACTGTCACTTTTGATCAATCTGATGCATCCTTGCTGAATAAAAATATTAATTCCTTTAAAAAGAGAAAAATCTTTTGAACTGTATTGTACACACTACAAACATATGGTCAAGTTGTTGTTCTTAAAATGTTTTAACTCACCTTTTCCTTATTTTGTTGTGTACTTGAGGGTTTTTAGTAGTTTTTATTTGCCAGTCCAGTTCATTAGTTTATCTTTGGAACACAACTTATACAATCATGTTGATCAGTCTCTTTATCTCTTTCTAGCTTTTCCATGGTTTGGGATGGATATCGGTGGTACTTTAGTAAAGCTTGTTTACTTCGAGCCAAAAGACATCACTGCAGAAGAGGAGCTGGAAGAGGTGGAGAATCTGAAGAGCATACGCAGGTACCTCACCTCCAACACGGCCTATGGCAAAGCCGGCGTCCGTGATGTACACCTGGAGCTACGCAACCTGACAATCTGCGGTCGTACAGGGAACCTTCACTTCATCCGCTTCCCCACCGCTGCCATGCACAGTTTCATCCAGATGGGCAGAGATAAGCACTTCTCCAGCCTGCATACCACACTGTGCGCCACTGGTGGCGGGGCATACAAGTTTGAGAACGACTTCAGAACGGTAAGAAGATGGACCACAGCATGGTTTTCAAACTGGTTTGACAGTAAAATCAAATGTTTAACATACAGCTATGTGGAGTATTATGTGGACCAATGAGATTTCACGGTGTTGAAAAAAATACAGTAAATACAGTCAAAAAATAAATAAATAATGTGAAATACTATTACATTTAAAAAATATATTTTAGAAAATATTTGTAATATACTTTAATTTATTAAATGGGATGGCAAAGCTGAATTTTCAGCAGCCATTACTCCGGTCTTCAGTGTCACATGACCCTTCAGAAATCATTCTGATTTAATGCTTAATATTACTGAAAACAGTAATATTTTTGTGGAAGCTGTGATACTCATTTTCTAAAGGTCAAAAGAACAGCATTTATTTGAAATGTAAATGTTTTGTAACAGTGTAAAAGTCTTTAATGCCACTTTTGACTAATTTACTGCATCTTTGCTGAATCATACTGACACCAAACTTTTTAACTTTAGTAATGTATTATATATCTTGTTTTAGGGATGTTTAATTTAAAACTCACCTAAACTGACCTATAAAAAACATTGAGGTCTCTGTTTGATAAAGTCCTAACTGTTAAATGTAAAGTCGAAGCATCATATTTTTTCTTTTAATAAAAAAGTCATCAGGAAATATGTTTAAGGGATGAAACTTGTACGTTCAGAGCAATGAGTAGTCATGAATCCTTCTTTTTTTCTTTGTAGATGGCAGACCTAGAGCTGCTGAAGTTGGATGAGCTGGACTGTCTGATCCAGGGGCTGCTGTACATAGACTCGGTCGGTTTTAACGGTCATCCTGAGTGCTATTACTTTGAGAACCCCTCCGACACACAGAACTGCATCAAGAGACCCTGTTGTCTTGACAACCTTTTTCCCATGTTGCTGGTCAACATTGGCTCGGGCGTCAGCATTCTGGCAGTGTACACCAAGGACAACTACAAACGAGTGACAGGCACCAGGTCAGCACAGCTGAGCAACATGCACCATATAGAAGAAACCTACAAATAGGAGTTGTCAGTAACATGGCCAGACTTAGTCCATGCCCATCTAAACTAGTTTATTAACATTTTCATTGGTTTGGCAGATTCTAAAGCCAATTCAAGTGCACTACACTCACAGTAACTATGTGATAAAATTAGGATTTTGTGGTTTTGTCCATTTGTTTCAATGTCGATAATGGCTGAAAAAGCAATTTGCTTCTGTGTTTTCTATGAGCAACTTTCGTCGAGATCCATCCATGCCATGGAGCTTTTATCTTAAAAGTTATCTCTCCGGTATGAAATATGAGTTTACCATTTGCTAACTTCATGAACTTGATTGTTTTCTCGTCTTTCATGGACACAGAATCAAAAGCCTGTTAGAAGCAAAAGAACACAAAATCACCTCCTGCTGTGTTCATTTTTTTTCCTTTGAAACATGAGCCTGAGTCATCTCCAGATGATAACAAATCTGTGATTGACAACAGAGTAGGTTGTGAAGTTTACTGACTGTCAGTCGATGGATGAGCATTTTAAATGTGGTTGTAGCAGAATGGAACAGCCTTTCAGCCATGATTGACAGAAGGGAGGAGATTTGTCAGGAGTAGTCAAAGCTGATGTGCAAATCACAGGAGGATCAGGAACTACTACTCACATTTTATAAACATCTGTGTGTGTTTCCCTGTCAATTTGATCCTGTTCGGTTTAGTCATTTCTATACATTTACCACATTAATTTACACTACTATGTTTTTGGAAGAAGTCTTTTACGCTCACCAAAGCTGTGTTTGTTCGATTAAAATAATGTAAAATCAGCAATAGTGTTATTTTTACAATTTAAAATAACTTTTAATGATTTCTGAAGGATCAAGACTAGAGTAATGGCTGCTGAAAATTCTGCTTTGCCATGATAGGAATAAATTACATTTTAAATTGTAATCATTATTACTATTTTCACTGTATTTTTAATCAAATAAACACAGCATTGATGAGAATAAGAGACTTCTTTCAAAAACATAAAATCTTATAATATTACACACTTTACCAAAAGTTTGGAATAACTATAATGTGTGACGTAGACCTTGCTTTGTGTTGCAGTGTCCACAAAACTTGTTACTTGTCTCCTTTTGTAAGCTAGTCTGTTTTTGACCTGTTTTTGCCATAGGCACATAGTTTAAATAGTGGTCACAAGGTCAAACTGTATGCGTTTATGAATGCACATGTGCACTTCAGATGTGGCCTGTAACCATGTTTTGACTCCAAATGTTTTCTTCTTATTTTTTTTCTCTCTTTAGTCTTGGTGGAGGGACGTTTTTGGGGCTTTGCTGCCTGTTGACGGGTTGTGAGACGTTTGAAGAGGCCCTTGAAATGGCCAGCAAAGGGGACAGCACCAATGTGGACAAACTGGTGAAGGACATCTATGGAGGAGACTATCAGCGCTTCGGCCTACAAGGGTCTGCGGTGGCTTCAAGGTACAAAAGACACTGTTTGTGTCCATGGTATCAGGTGACAAAGATCACAAATGAAATGTGACACTACTGAGCTGTATTTATGGGGATTGTGTGTAGGCTTGTCTGTTTCATGTGTCACAAATGCACAAGATCCTACTTCCTTTTCATGGCTATTTTAATAGATGCTACTGTTTAAAAGTTTGCTATCAGTCTTTTTTTTTTTTTTTTTTTGAAAAAAATTAATATTTTATGATAGTGTTACTTTCAACATTGACATTACTTTTACAACTTTTGAACATTATAGGCCTACACCACATTAATACTTTTCAGGGCTCCAGACTGCGCCTAAAACGGGGATATTTTTGCTGAGATCGCCACTGGCGACTATATACATTTTTTATATAAATAACATTTGCAAGCAATGCCTTTTTTCCTGCTTGTTTTGCGATCACATCTTTTGTTATGTTGACGTAATAAACTGAGACGATGCGCATCAAAGTTTTATTGGAAAAACAGTCCTCATCTCTGCCAAACAGCAACTAAAAGCAGCTCCAGTTGTGCATCATGAGAGTGATCGAAAATGACAGAGACGTGCGAAGTACAAGTGAAGAAAAGTAGTGTCTATTTCGTGCACAACTTGAACAAACTACAACAGGTAAAGCTGTCAGCTGTGTGGACATTAACAATATCGTTAACAATTCTCGTTTATAATCGATACTGGTATGGCTTGTTGTTATCAGGATCTTTAATCTATATGCTGAGTTGTTAAGGCGTGAATTATTATTTGTAGCACACTTGCCATCCAACAATCGCAATAAACTTTGTGCTGTGTTACCTTTTAATAAACGAAGTATCAGCTTTAAAATTCATAATGAAATTCAAACAATAAATACCGTTTTGGCGCTCTTTAATGCCTCAGTTCAAGCAGCATGTGAACCCATCATATCTTTCCCTTTACTACTATAGTACGAAATAAACATGAATGGACATCAAAAGGTATATTACAAGTTACAGTACAATTACTGAAATGTCTCATGCAATCGCTGATTCAGTGTTTCAAACTGCGGAAAATGTGTAAAGCTTGTAAACAATGCCACGTAACGTAACAATCGTTTACCTCAGAATAACCATTCGGCATCAATAAACTCATTAGTCAGCTAGACAAAAAATAACTATAAAGAAGAGTATTTTGCTAAATATATCCACTATATTGCATATTCATATTTTTACTTAACCTGTTGTCTACATAATAAGAAAGAATGCAAGTAGCTAAAGATAAAATTCAACACCTCCTATATAATATGTGACCCTGGACCACAAAACCAGTCATAAGGTCAATTTTTTTGAATTATTGAATATTTGGCCGAGATACAACTATTTGAAAATCTGGAATCTGAGGAATATATATAATATAAATGTTACTAATGAAGAAAAACAGACTGGATGTGTGCAAGACCTATGACAACATTTATAGGATGCATTGAGGAGGAGCCCAAACTAAACTCAATGGCCAAGTGATGCTGATGTAATTATGGTCTTTGATAATTGGCACAGATTCGGTGTAATAAATTCTTTGTGACTGTATATAGTTCTCAAGTTGGAAAAGACGTTTAGTTCCCACTTTAAGTGAACCTTAGTTCCCAGGACATCTACAAGATGGATTAAAATGCTGATAAAACAAGAAAAGATGAGACATAAACACATGACAGTATGACCGAAATGTTAAAGTGTTAAAATATATATATATATATATATATATATTTAAAAAAACACATTTTAATTTATTTATTTTTTTTTTTTATGGGGCCCTGCTTTTATTCAGCACAGATGCATTCAGTTGATTTAAGGATGGCAGTAAAGACATTTATAATCTTATAAATGATTGTATGTATGTATTATTTATATATTTTAGTCTATTTTTATTTTACTGGTTAATTTTGTTTTATTGCATTTATCATAACTACACAATCTACACTGATTTAGATGCATAGTCTATAGAAATTGCACTGTAAATTAAAGGAGTGCCATGGGACTGTTTCAATATCCAGCACTATGTTATTATGCAACAAGTAGATAAACTGGTCTCTTTAAATAGATAAACTGGTCTGATAGGTACATAAATATGTGCTTGTGTTTTTATTGTAGCTTTGGTCACATGATGAGCAAAGAGAAGAGGGACAGTATTTCTAAAGAGGATTTGGCCCGAGCCACACTCGTCACTATCACCAACAACATTGGCTCCATTGCACGCATGTGTGCGGTTAATGAGGTGTGTTGTGTTTTTATGTGTGCATCTGCGTGCCGTCAACAGCAGCTGTGAGCGTCTGACTGGCCACTCTGGGCTTCTCTACAGTGTTGCCTTGTAGCTTGGTGATCAAGCAGCATTGTACAGGGCTTTCAGTGTATACAGAATACCACCAGAGCAGAAACTCCCAACATTACCCGGAGAATGCATGATTTTTTTTATGACATTAGAGTAGTATCTATGACAAGATGGTGATGGCAAATGCTTTAAATTTGACCAAAAACACCTATTTGAGCACCTCCTATAAAACGTCTATAAAAGGAATTGCTTGTGCCATGACTCCCCCTGCTGGTGCTGGAGAAGTACTGCAGGAGTCAACCTGCTGGTAATTTACCCCCGGTTTCACAGACTAAAATGCATGTCTGAGTTTTTTTAACTGAAAGAAACTTGCACTGACCTATCTTAAAATATGTAAGTGTCATTGATTAGTCTCAAGATGCACACCAGTAATGTTTTTTTCTAAGGCATGATTATACTTAAATGTCCTAATTGAACTATTACTTAATCCTGGCTTAATTTAAGCCCTGTCTGTGAAACCAGGCCTTAGACTTATAAACAGGCCCACGTGGAATATAGGCTTGCAGAAAGAATGCAGTACTCAGCACTCAGTTTAACTAATTAAAGTAATTAAGTGTTTAAATCTGTTCCACAGAATTCTGTAGATTTTCTTCCAAAATGAGTGTGGAAAAACATCCAAACATTCTATCCTGGTCATACTGAGCGATGTTTCTGTTTTGTCCTGTAGAAGATCGAACGGGTTGTTTTTGTGGGGAACTTTCTGCGTATAAACACAGTGTCGACAAAGCTTCTTGCCTATGCTATGGACTTCTGGTCCAAGGGCCAGCTGAGGGCCCTTTTCCTGGAACATGAGGTAATTCTCTCAGTGTTTTAAGAATTTATTTTTAATCTGTTTCATTTATTTTCTCAAATATTTTGAAATACACTATCTTTCAAAAGATGTGATAACATTTGTTAATGTTTTTCAAAGTCTCGAATGCACACCCAGGCTGCATTTATTTGATCAAAAATACAGTAAAAACAGTAATATTATGAACTACTATTACAATTTAAAATAACTGTTTTCTGTTTTAATGTATTTTACAGTGTAATTTATTTATGTGATGGCAAAGCTGAATTTTCGGCAGCCATTACTCCAGTCTTCAGTATCATTCTAATATGCCAATTTAGGTCTCAAGAAATATTTCTCATCATTATTAATGTTGAAAACAGTTGTCCTGCTTAATATTTTTTGTGGATTTTTTGATGAATAGAAAGTTAACTAGTAAACTGATGAATAGAAAGTTAACTAGTAAACTAACTGCATTTAATTGAACTAGAAATATTTTTTAACAATGTAAAAGTCTTTACTGTCACTTTTGAGCTATTTAATGTGTCCTTGCTGAATAAAAGTAAAAACAATACTGGACCCAAACTTTTGAAGCAGTGTCTAACAGTGAAGATTATCAGAATCACTTATTTTATAGAGCGGTAGTTTAATGAAAACATGTATGTTTATATGCACACTTATATGTGTGTATGTGCGTTTCAGGGATACTTTGGAGCCGTCGGTGCTTTTCTAGAACTGCTGAAGTCGTCTGATGACGCATAAAGGAAATCATCATCTCTGATGATCCAGAAGCTGCTTTAAGACTTCCACACAGAAGCTCCAACAGGAAAACTGGAATACTGGGAACACTGGGAAATTTAAAAGAAGCCATTATAGTAACTAACCTGTAAATAACCCTTGAAATAAGATTCTAAACAATATTTTTATGAGTAACTTAGTCTCCCTCAGACTTCCAACTCTACCGGAACCTTGTTGTTCATTTGTTTTCCGGTTGTTGTTTTCCTTTTATACTGTTTTTAAATATCATTGTGTAGTGAACAGGGAGAGTTTATATGATGGCCAAAACCTGCTGTGTTAAAGTTTTGCTATCCTTGACCTGCCAACAGGTGAGAGTGTCTTTCTGTTTCTAGGCCTGGTTAAATAATGGACCTTTTAGAGTTTTCTGTGTTAAACTGCTGTTCAAACACACTGTTGGAGTTGATTTTTAAGCCTCAGGTGCTGTGTTAAATGTGTGCCGACTCAATTTTTCGCCTTGCCTTTTCCCATTCTTTTTCCTATCTAAACCAAAGCTACTTCAATCATCTTTTTCTGAATGCACACAGTTATATGCATATACCACCTCTTTGGTAGCTTTCCTCTTATCTGTAATGGTACTAAGAGTACTTGAAGTAGCCGTGTGATGACAAAACATAAAGTCAGTATGACAGCAGTTACCCACAACCCCCCATTCCACAGTATTCAAATGTTTAGACCGTTTTAAGACTCAGCCATTGTGTTTCCATTGTAGTGCCAAAGTGAGATTGGGGAGGAGTCATTTGGCAGACAGCCTGCCAGTGCAAGCATTCCTGCTTTGCCAGGCCATGTACCACATTACTTCTCCTAAAAGTTGCCTAGCATTAGAGTATTTCTAAGATGAAGTTCAATATCATATGTCATTAAAAATAAAAAACACCACTCCCTTACTAGTTAACTCTGTTGTTCAGTTCTCCTTGCTGTCTTTCTTGCCTTCTATGTGATTGTTCTCTTCTGTTAACCTTTGTGGCTGTTTTTAGGTTGTGCTTTTATTTTACTTTTATTAACTTTTTTGTTATTTTAACTGAGATTCCCATGGTAACTTCACAGAAAAATCTGAATTTGATTTTGGGGACCTCATGTCAACTGCAATATTATTTTCTTTTTCCAGAAAAAAATTTGTTTTTATTTTATTATTTTGTAAACATTGTGAGGTTAAAAATGTTATATACCTTTATAATATTTAATTTTGGCTTTGGTTGGCCTTGTATATTTTGTATTACATTATTTAACATCATATTTTGGGTACAACATTTGACAGTCGTGTGATTTGATTTTAATTTTGTTATCATTGTTATTTTTGTCATTACTGGACTTTTTCTTTTAATGTAAATTATCCGGTGTTAAACCCCTCATTCTAGATTAGGATGCTCTTTTCATTTGTATACCAAACAGTGTATCGGTATGAAAGCTGTCTGCTTTATGAATGATTAACATTTATGGTACTGACAAATTGTTCTTGCCACACGATCTTAGTAAGATGCAAGTATGAGCATGTTTCAAGTGTTCAAACCTGTGTAATTGCACTGCACAATTCTATGCTATACTCAAAGCTGTTATCCATTGTGCATTAGACTTAACAAAATACAGCTTCATGTTTTGCAAACATTGGTAAGGTTTGAAGTAACTTTTGTTGTCATACCAGTAAGCAGCAAAACCGGCTGCCAGTTACAGCAATTTTGTTTAGTACAGAAACAACACACAGACCTTAAAGTTTAAAAGCTGTATTAGCCTATATCATAGACTAATAGGTTGTACTAATACAACTCCTTAGAGGTAATTGTAATGTATATGTTCTCTTCCTCTGAAAGGTGACCTTTCACTCCTTTTGCTATGCAGTAAAGTCAGTTGCTCTGAATGGTATTTGCTAAAAGCAGCTTGGTTGAGAGAGTCATGTGGCTCTTAGAAACTAGCTGCTCGTGTCCTGTTTGCCACTTTTGTCAGTAACACTGTTATAAAGAGTGAAAAGGGGCTTTTGACACGTTATTGTTCTTTTTCTGTATGGGTGTTTTCTTTTGATTCCTACTGACATTTTTAAACAAATTATCATTTGAGTTGCTTGTTTGATGCTACTTTAATGGATACTTTGTGCCGTTATGTGCGATTGTGCAAACATGTAAATATTCCTGTCTTTGTTTCTCACCTCTCAGATGTCATTGAAGCTGCTCTGTATTGATCTTTGTGGCTTTATTAAGAAAATATTAGAGATTGATGTCTATGTGATTCACTGGGTTTAATTGGATGCTATTATGCATAGACTCAAGAAATGACATTTAAAAGAATAATAAAGTTGAAAATCAAACATGTTTTATTTTTTATCCTGTATTAATTGTTTACTATTAATCTATGGTCTTAGAAGTGAACCCATTGAAAATTGCCACTTGTAATGTTCGCTTCAATTATCGTCACCCATTTTAAATGTTTACATTTAATTATGAGGACAAGAAGTGCACAGGTTTGTGATACTAAATGTCAGGAACAATCCAATCACTCACTACCCCCTAAAAACCTATAAATGCTTTTCAGAAGCAAATGAGTGGCTCACATTGCCCCCTAGGGTAATATGCATGGGCAAATGGCTGTTCTCCTGTCTGGCCCCCTTAATAAAGCTTTAGCTTGAACCCTGTAGGAACTCGTTTTACATATCAATGTTTCACTTGGGTTTTGAATTTTCAGTACTTCAGTAATAACAAAAGTTAGTTTACAAGACGTTCTGGGCATATATTTTCACCATAAATTACTTTCGCTGAGGAGTACGGTACTTCTTAGGATCATAATCGCACAAACTATTATTATTTAGAACTTTATTATATGTTTATAGGTCTCAAGCAACGTTAGTGTAGATATAAAATGATTTTTAAGTTGAATGCTAACTGTAGGCTACTAAGGGGAGTTTGAAGATAATTGGGTTTGTTTGAGACGAACCTCAACAGATTGGGTCCTGAAAACGTCCTATTGAAATTGCATTAAACAGTCGACCCCCCCCCCCCCCGTGAGAGGGAAAACATGGCACATATCAGACCCAGGACTGCAGTTAACGGTAGTTTAGACCGCTGACTTGAAAGCAACCAAGAGGTCCACTCTACTTCCAGTCTTCCACCTCGCGCTCGCTGGCTGTGGTTTCCGCCCTGTTGATCTGTTCAAGCGCACACGCCGCGCAGTGATGCAGAGCCATGTGCGCCAATGTGTTGTACCACACTTTGGAGGAGAGCGGTGGACCGGTGGTTGTTTTTGTTCCTCGTCTGCTCTAGAGTACGTAAGTTCTCTTTGACCTCTTCAAATGTTCAGTCTTGTATTTTGTTCAGAAAAACTCCCCAAGTGATTGTACACAACTGTTATGACTCTTTTCATCTGCTAATTCATAGTTGTTTATTGAGGCTTAAAGACAGAACACAATGCTTGTACCTACATTGACCTAGAAAGATGATTTTTACATTCACTCTGCAAGGTTACTATCCTGGTTACTATTCAATGATTATTCAATTATTCAATTCTCCTTGCCGGTTTTTGTCTCTGTGTTTATACAGTGTAATCACTTACAGGACATGCATATTACATTCCTTTTCCATATTGATATATATTAACATTTCTTCTTATTCTCCCTGTTGAAAACAGTTGTGCTGCTTATTATTTTTGTGCTTTTATTTGAAATGGAAGTCTTTTGTAACATCGTAATGTCGTTACTGTCACTGCTGATCAAATTAATGCTGAATAAAACTGTTAATTACTTAAAAAATATATTAAAAACATCTTCTGTTCATATGTTTGAGTTAGTAAGATGTTTTTATGACCATTTCTCATTTGTCACGTTTTATAAGATGTATGTTCAGTGAAATGGCCTGTTAAGTCTTTAATTTGAAGACTCAAAATCGTCGCATCAGTTCTGACTGTGGTGAGTCTATACCAATCAAGCCCACTACAAAGTTGGTTGGCTGAATGAAACTTTGTTCCATATCTGCTCATTTTTGCAATAAAGTAACTACTTTTGCCCCATGAAGTAGTTTTTGGCCCTCTCTCTTGGCATTGATGAAGACACACTGTGTTCCTTGCCTCCCTTTGGATCAGACTTGTGTGTGTGTGTGTGTGTGTGTGTGTGTGTGTGTGTGTAGTAACTTGTTCACTGTATCATGGGCCCAATTGCATAGCCACTATGTTAAGACTGTGCCTTAAGAAATAGTTTGACCACCTGCATTTAGCCAAGAGGTAATAAGTCTTACTTTTCTGACTCAAATTGGGCCAGTCTAACTTTTTGTAACTGACTTTTTTTGTAACAAAACAAATTGAATAACTTTTTAAGGCTAGTCTAAGCAGTTCATGCAACTGGGATATGGGCCGGCATGGAGTGTATATGTGACAGGACTTAGCCTGGAACAATTTTGCTAAAATTTCTTTACTTTGCTCTTACTCACTAACTATGTGGTAAATCCTGAGGGTGAGCAAATGATGACAAGAATGTTACATGTGACAATTTTCTGGCTGAACTATCCCATTTATCTCAGAGACATAAGTGATACATTTTAGTATTTATTCCAATGCACCACAGTGTCATTTGAAGCAAGTTTACAATAACAACAGATTTTTTTTTTCATACAGACTGATTTAGATTGCACATACATTTTGAGAAGAAGGCTAAAGTTTAAAAATGTTATGTTTCTGCTGCAGATTTTGCTTGATGCCATTTAGAAGCTCCTTATAGATGAAAGCAAGAAGGAACAGAAGTAATGAGAGAAAAACAGCAAGTAAATATGTTCCAAACAGAGCCGGAGAGAGCAAACCCAGCTGAAACTGGACCGAAGAGGAAACGAGAGTCTGAAAGAAGTGAGAGAGTGAGGGAGAGGATGAAGAGAGGAAGCATCTTGTCCAGCAGAAGTCTAGAGATGAGTGAAAAAAAAACACATTCAGCGGCTGCTCCAGATGGCGGATGGGGCTGGATGATCGTGGCTGGATGTTTCCTCACCACCGTTTGCACACGTGCAGTCACTAGGTTAGTTCATGACATTCAGTTTTGGATGTTGATAAAAATGTTAAAAGGAATAAAATGCACCAGAAGACCTTTATCATATTGCTTTCTCAAATCTGCACTTTCTCATGCTGGTTGCAGGTGTGTTTCTATATTTTTTGTGGAATTCCAGTCATACTTTTCCAGAGATTATTCTGCAACTGCATGGATACACTCTTTGATGGACTGCACCACAATGTTGTGTGGTAAGACCCATGCCAAAATAAAAAAAATCCCCCAATGTTCTTTCTATAGAAAAACTCTGTGACTTAGAGGTGGCAGCTCAAACTGTATAAAAACTATTTATTTTAGGAGAACTTTGATTTAAAAAAAAAAAAAAAAAAGTCTCTGTTGACAGGTTTACAGTGCATAGTCCACTCTAAACCAAATGTATCTTGCTGCTGGTGAGAAAGAATGTTCACAGAAACACATTTTCATTTTTATGTTTATGTTTTTTATGGTTATTAAGGCCTTCTGTTATCTGTTTTTTCACAATTCTTTACTTCGTTTAAGCAGTTAGCCATATTATGGTATTTGACAAACATTAGAGATTACATACTTAATATTTATTAATCATAAAGATAAACATACACTTAAAAGCACCGTAGAGGTTAATAAAAAACATATGTAAGGGTTAATGCCAACTGTAAAAAGTGTTAACCTGCAAATGTCACCTTAAGGAGATATTTCCACCTGATCTAGCACTGGTGATCTAACACTAGCTTTTCCAGTGTAATTCAATAGATGTAGATTGACACAGAGACGTTAAATAATGTTGACTTGAATAAAATCATTTATCCTCTTACCACATGAAGCACATTTTCTAGGCTGTTTTTTTTTTTTTTAGAATAAATTGTTTTAGAGTGAAGTGTCATAAATGATATTCTTTTATTTATCAGTATAGGTTGATATTGTATATTTATCAGTTAATATTCAATATTTAATTGTGCATGCTCATTTCCCATATTTTTACATTTAAAGTGAATCTTTTAAAACATTGATAATTTAATATCAGTGTTAAATGTAATCTTTAGCAGATCTTGAAATTAATATTCACTCTTCATACTGTATGTTAAGTGAATTCTCTTGTAGCTTTTAAAATGATTTTAAATGATAATTTATACAAAATAGTACTTAATTTTAATATTGTCAATTTTTTCAGTTATCAGTCATAACGTGAAAACAATAAGAATTCCCACTATCATGCTATCCACTACTTTCTCTTTATTCTTTTTCTCATTCTCTCTGTATAGCTCCATTGGGTAGTTATATAGGGAACCGCCTCTCTTCTCGTATAGCTATCATGATTGGTGGGCTTCTTTCCTCTGCCGGCCTACTGCTCAGCTCACTGGCCGCCAGCGTGGAGTTCCTGTATCTTACACTTGGTGTTCTTACAGGTTTGATGCAGACTTGCATACACAACTAGCATTCAACTACACTGATAATCATAATTCGGGAAAGCTAATGTAGTCACGCTGCCCTGCAACCATTATATCAGTTTGCAACAAACTAAGCAGACATATCCGTAGTCTTGAATACAAACCATGTTTTTCCACGCAGGTGTGGGATTTGCCCTCAGCTACACTCCTGCAATTGCTATGGTGGGTTCTTACTTCAGCGAGAGAAAAGCGCTGGCTTACGGGATCGCCATGTCAGGCAGCAGCATCGGAACTTTCATACTGGCACCCTCTGTCCAACTCCTCATTGAGTTCTTCTCCTGGAGGGGTGCGCTGCTCATTCTGGGGGGTTTGGTGTCCCACCTGTGTGTCTGTGGAGCCCTTATGAGGCCTTTGGAAGGCAAAAGAGGGAGACAGAAAGAGATGGACTTGGAGAGTGGCAAAAAGGTTGATTTCCTAAATGTGAAACTTGCTGATGCAAGGCACAATATGGAAGTGAGTGCGCAGAAACAGAGATCAGTGGAAGTAAAACAGATGAACACAGACAAGCGAGGGAAAAATGAACATGCTGAGAATATGCAGAGTGATCTAACAGTACAGATAGACATAGACGAGTCAAAGCCCTCTGATGCAAAGCAAACACACTCCGATGTGGAAATAAACTATAGACAGGATCTCTCAGAAGACTCAGAGACTGTGAACAGAAGCACAGATGAATGGGACAAAGAATCAAAGCCAAAGTGCTCAGACACAGACATCTCAATCTCAGCTTTAATACAATTAGGTGACTTGCCTTTGGACTGTTTGCCCACCAACCAGGAGGACACAACTATCCCAGAATCAAAATCCAAAGCAAACACTAACCACAATTCGTTGGCACAGTTAAAAGTGGCAAACACAAAATTACTGAAGGTGTCCAGGGACAATGTAAGGAAAACAGTATTGAGAGAATATTCCTTCCTGTTGATACCAGACTTCTTGTTACTGTTGGTGTCCTTCCTGTTCCTTGCATATGGTTGCAGTGTGCCATTTGTGTATCTTGTGCCATATTCCCTGAGTTCAGGCGTCAGCCCTCAACAGGCAGCATTACTCATGTCCATACTTGGAGTGTCAGGGATTGTCGGTACAACCACTTTTGGATGGATTGCAGATAGAAAGTAAGTAAGAGTTTGTTGTGATCATTTTTTTCTTTTTCAAATTTTCTGATAAATTGCAATATTACAGACATTTAAGAGCTACATCTACACTATGTCTGTTAACTTCATAAAACCTGTGGAGGTAGGCATAAAAAATGTGATATTGCAATCTGTTTTAAATTCATATTCAAGTCTTCTAATGTAGACTAATTCTAAACATTCAATACGATTGGGAATCAACCCTATCCGCTCAAGTCTGATGTCACGCTTCACCTTTTCAGGGCCCAAACGCTTGATCAGATACCAAAAGCAAACAACAAACAGTGCTAATACACACTCACAATGTGCTCTGTTATCTCCATAATTAAATCTTACTTGGCTACACAGTAATTTCTGAATCATTAATATATTGGTGTCTTTTCACCTGCTGTATAGTAGAGAAATATGCAATTTTGGATGCAGTCCCGGTGGCTGTATTTATTACAAAAATACCAGAACACCATTCTACAATGCTAGAGTTCCCTGCACTACTTATTCAACGGCACTGCTACTGTAATTCTTTATGATTCCCATCTTTAACGTTGTGGTTTGATCTGTATCTATGTGTATTTGTGTTTAGGTGTTTGAGGCCATATAGGGTGGTGAGTTACATGCTGGCTGTGGGGTCAGAAGGGCTGAGTTGTCTCTTTCTGCCTCTGCTGAATGTTTTTTCCCTGCTCGTCCCCTTTTCTCTCGTCTATGGCTACTTTGATGGAGCTTACGTGGCACTTATTCCTGTGGTGACCTCTGACACTGTCAGCTCCACCCACCTGACCTCAGCTCTGGGAGTTGTTTACTTTCTTCACGCCATCCCCTACCTCATCAGCCCACCTATTGGAGGTCAGAGCAAATTTTCCACTCTCTATTTAACTAAGTGATATTTAAACTACATTTAAAAAAAAGAACTAAATGAGTTGTATGAAATCTCTCTCTCAGGTTGGCTAGTGGATCAGACAGGCTCCTACACAGCTACGTTCTTTCTCAGTGGAGTCTCTCTGATCTGCAGTGCTGTGATTCTGGCTGCTGTGAGAGTGATCATCCGCTGCCCTAGAGGGAGCTCTTGCTTAAACTGACTCACAACCAGGTACACGGGAGATTCCTAAAGCAGTAGAAAAATTCCATTGCTGTCAAGAAACATGAAACTGCCTCCAGGAGTTAAAAAGTGTTATAATAAGAGTTTTATGTGTCCCTGATCCGAAGCTCTCATCAGTCAGATCGATTGCCACAAATACAAGCTCTTTTATAGCATTAATGGACATAGAACTGACCAAAAGAACACTGCTCTACTGCCGAAATACAGGATTTATGGTGATTTTAAAGGTGAAATTTAAAATGTTGTGAATTTAAAATGCTAGTTACTAGTCAAATGCTCCAAATATTTTAATGTGTTTGCTACAAAAGAAACTTGTTTTGTATTTGATACTTATTTGTTATTTTAATATGCGTCTCTCTCAGCTGATATCTGATTGGCGGGTCAGGGAAATGAACAGATGTGCTTTGCCCAATAGTTACATTTACACTGCTTCATTCAAAACTCATTATGTTTATAATGTACACTACCGTTCAGAAGTTTGGGGTTTGTAAGATTTTAATGTTTTTGAAAGAAGTCTCTTATGCTTGCCAAGGCTGCATTTATTTGATCGAAATACAGTAAAAACACCAATATGATTACAAATATTGAAATGTTATTTCAATTTAAAATTTGTTATTTTAAATAATTAAAAAATGTAATTTATTCCTGTGGTGGCAAAACTGACTTTTCAGCAGCCATTACTCCAGTCTTCAGTGTTACATGATTCTTCAGAAATCGTCATACATTTTTTTCAGGACTTTGATTAATAGAAATTTCAAAAGAACAGCATTAATTTAAAAATAGAAATCTTTTGTACCATTATAAATGTCTTTAATGTCCCTTTTGATTAATTTAATGTGCCTTGCTGAATAAAAGTTTTAATTTCCTTCAAAAAAAAAAAAAAATCTTACTGAACCCAAACTTTTGAAAAGAAGTGTATACAACTGCATACACTACTGTCAACCTCACTGTCCTAAAACATTCAAATGAAATGTCATCCTTTTTAGTGTCATAAATTTGTCTCAACTATTCTCATTTTAGTGCTGCAATCAATATGATAGCTTATTCGAAAAGAATTATGGGTATTCAACAAGAAGAGAAACAAATTACACTATAGTAATCTCTTGATTTTTAGAAAGTACATCAAATACCTTGTGACTCTCATCAATACATATTTATTTGTATGTGACCTTGTTTTGTACTGGAACTCTTGTTACAACAGATCAATTTCAGTTTGTCACAATGTATCTTCATTCTCCTCTTTGGTAAGCTAAGGTTCCTTAGAAAAATGTGAAAGGAAAACAAAATGTTAATATTTAAAAATCACTCAACTTATGAGACACTGGCTGTGTGAAAAGGTTTTTAATTCACATTAATCACATTTACTGCAAACAGAAAACACAAAGTTTCAAAATCAATGAAGCGGGTAGATCTAATCAATTAGAAATGATAAATTAATTAGACAATACAATGTTTTATAATGTGGCGATTTATGACATGCATTGTTATCATTATAGATATGTTGTATTCTGGTGCAGCTTCACATAATCAACAAGGTGAATGGAAGAAGTCACAAGTACACTTGTGTAGTGGAGAAGTCAAACTATTCAGAGAATGGAATTGTAAAAAAATATATATTTATTTTGCCAACGCTTTTCAGCACAAAGGCCTTCATGAAGGCTAAAAAATAAAAATTTTACATTTTTATTTTTAAAAATACTTTTGTTGTCATTATAGGACAGACTGTTAATGAGATCTACTGTATGTAAAAACACCATTGCGATTATCAGAAAGCTGAAATAACACTACATTTGTGAAATTGTTTAAATTGATTTTGCACTATATGCTGGACTAATTAGAATTTGAAGGATGAGCCTTTGTGGCTATAAATATGCCACATTTAAGGGCTTGGCCACATTTGTTACAAAATAATTTTATTTTGTACAGCAAATGTCCTCAGAAAACAGGGCTGCAATTACTTGAAATATCATCTTTTATCGTTTCAAGTGAAGTGACCCAGCATTTACAGATGTCACTGTAAGCAATGATACAATTAATCCTGAAAGCTTACTTGTGATGAACAGTATAACATATTAAGTAAATAAAGTCAGGGTGGAGGTATACTGAGAGAAAAAGAAATTTGACACTTAAATAACACTGATTGATTGATTTTGTTTATAGATCAGTCTAAAAATTGTTGTAATCATTCTGCCAGCTGTTAGTGAACAAATCTATGATAGTCTTATCAGAAAGCTGATAAAAACAATGTATTTGTGAAACTGCAAAATGATTTTTCACTAAATGCTGGACTTATTGGGAGAATTTGAAGGAGTTTGGTCAAGTCTGGGCCGTTGTGACTCTGAATATGATAATTAAGAGTTTGACCACATTTGTTAAAAAAATTTATTTTGTACAGAATATATCTTCAGTAAACAGGGCCGCAATTACTTAAAGGAGACATATTATGCCCCTTTTTAAAATATGTAATATAAGTCTCTGGTGTCCCCAGAATGTGTCTGTGAAGTTTCAGCTCAAAATACCCCACAGATCATTTATTATAACATTTTGAAAATGCCTATTTTGAGTGGAAGCAGAAACACGCTGTTTTTCGTGCCTGTCTCTTTAAATGCAAATGAGCTGCTGCTCCCCGCCCCCTTTTCCAGAACAGATTTCAGAGAACAGAACAGAGTTCTGATTATCATGTTTATCGCGCTGAAATCATAAGTTTTTAACCATATTAGTTCAAACTTCGGTTTTCTGAGTGCACACATCTGAAGCACACGGACAGAAAGCGGCCGTCACAACATGTGAGTACTAAACTAAGTTCTCATTTACACACAAGTTTACATTAAAAACACACACAAGTTACAAAAACAGTCGGTTATGTCTGTGAAGGTAAACTGCTGGGAAATAAATCGCATGTTTATTTTAGATCTGTGTGGCAGCAACAATATACAGTAAATAAATCAATAAATCCACTGCTCTGTTGTCTCCTCTGAGGCTGGGACTATAAACAGTGTTCTGTGCTCGTCTGTGCAGCCAAAGAGAGAACAGTTAGCATGTTTTGCTCAAACTTT
>NW_015540946.1:1314842-1333520 GCF_001515605.1 Sinocyclocheilus anshuiensis
TAAATAAATCAATAAATCCAC
Source organism: Sinocyclocheilus anshuiensis (assembly GCF_001515605.1). Lineage (NCBI taxonomy): Eukaryota > Metazoa > Chordata > Actinopteri > Cypriniformes > Cyprinidae > Sinocyclocheilus > Sinocyclocheilus anshuiensis. Next base: position 1,314,864 of record NW_015540946.1, read on the forward strand.
TGCTCTCTTGTCTCCTCTGAGGCTGGGAATCTAAATAGTGTTCTGTGCTCGTCTGTGCAGACAAAGACAGAACAGTTAGCATGCTTTGCTCAAACATTCGCCATGGCATTAGAGCTAGTACACCGTTGTCGCTTACGAAATCAAAATGATGGCGCCGTGGTGGAAACTTACAGATTAAGGGGCGGTAATATTATAATGAGATCCCTTTGCGACGTCACTAGGGGAGCGAAATCAGACGCGCTCGTTTTTTCAGAGGCTTGCAGAAAAAGGCTTACCAAAACAAAGTTACTGGGTTAATCTTTTTCACGTTTCCTTGGTTGGTAGATGCACCGGGGACCTGATTATAGCACTTAAAACCTGGAAAAGTCAGACTTTCATGATATGTCACCTTTAAAACAACATCTTTCATCATTTCAAGTGAAGTGACCCAGCATTTACAGACGGCATTGCAGGGCTCGCAAAATTTCAAAATCCCTGGTAGCCCTTCAGGTAGGCATTCTTCAGATTTTGGTGGCCCGAAATGAATTTACCTAGCATATAAATTTACTTAAGCATATAAATATATTATAAGTTTGTCTTAATTGTTTAGATATTTAGAAGGCACATTCTTTCACATTTACAACTCTGTGTGTTTGCTGCGTAAAAACATGGGTCGATATTCGCATCGATCTAAATAGCAGACTTATTGAAAATGCATATTCAGTGCCATAGAAATGTAAACATAGATGCCTCATTAGCGACTGTTTCTATGGGCCGCTATACATAAGCCATCCACCACATTCGAAAGGTCTTGCAGTACTGATTCGGAGAGGAGGAGGGCCTTGGATTAAAAAAGGTTGAGAACCACTGTTTTAAAACTTTTCATGGCCTTAAATGTGATACAACTGTATTGAAGACTTTTTAAGGACCCGCGGGAACCCTGTATTTAAGATTGCGGTGATACATTTTGGTAGCCTGACTGGAAAACACAATAGCCCTGTGATGTTAGGCTAGCGATTTTGTGAGCCCTGAGTATATAAACAAAAAGTCATTAAAAATAACATTGAATTATCAAATAAAATCAGGGTGAAGATATACTGAGAGAAAAGTAAATTTGACACCGAAACAAGATTGAATGACTCCAACTGTTTGACTTTACAGATCATTCTAAAATGACCTATATATGACCTGTCAATGACCAAATATAGCAAACAATTAATATCTGGAATTTTTGTTTTTAATGATCAACATTATTTAAGCAATAAAAAAATAAAATCACAATATGGCTGTTATTTAGAAATGCTATCTATATTCCTCCATATCTAATTTCAAGGCAAAGTCCTATATTTTAACATCTTGCATCTTTAATTCACACCTCGTTCCGTCTGTCCTTTCTCAACAATTGTCTGGATCTCATCTGCTGTTGTTCGTTGCTTCATTTCATGCAGAGTTTTGATGAGAGCTGGGTAGGCTCCACGTAAACCTTGTCTCTGGGACCAAGCCTGCAGAAGTGTGTATTTCTGTTCTTTCACATCGTTTTTGTTGTTAAGCTCATGTTCCTCAATTTCCGTATTTCTCATGCCGCTGCGCCTGGCAACACGTTTCACTGTTTTCCAGTCCAGAACTTCAACAATATCTAGTAGGTAAGAGTCCAGGTCTAAATCTACACAGAAAAAGAAGACAGCACTGATATAAGCTTCTTGTCCTGCTATTACTGTGATCTAATGTCTTTATATTCCAGACACTTTCCATCAATAGGGTACAAAACAAGGCATGCATTTATTTTAATGGTTATTTTAAATAGTTTATTTATCAACAAATAACTGCACAAAGAGGTGCTAATATTACATTATTGGTAACTGAAATTAGTGAATTAACTGAACATGAATTCAACAAATACCTGATGCAAGAAAATTACCATTATAACGTTCTGAAGCCCCCCTGCAATAACCCACCCCTCCACCCCCGGAATTCGATTTTAAACGCGGAAAGCAATCTAAAGCCTGTGCTGCATCCCAATGTGCCTACTTATACTACGCCCTTAAAGTATGTACTCTTTTGGTGAAGTACACACTTTTGAGTGTGTACATTTTTTTAGGTTTCAGACATTTCAATTAATTACTAGCAAAAAAGACATTTGTTAAATACACACTGATGTTTCTGAGTTTGTTAAATTAACAGGTGTCTAAGGAAAGCGGCAATATCCTTTCAATTAAAATCTGACGACGTGTTTTATTCATATAGTACACGTTGTGTAGGTAACTATAAAGCTATACTGTATTATATATTGAATAGCTATATTGAATAGAACTATATTCACGCTAGTCTTCTCTTAGTTCAACAGTGACTTATGCTGATGATACACGTGGCAACTTTTTTTGAGCAATGTTGCTTTGGCACTCAGAGGCGTCATGCCCATTCAAAGCCCATCTCAGATTTCTGAGCCAAGTGGATTTTGAATGCAGCTTCCAAAACACAAAAAAAAAAAAAACTGCCGAATAATATTTTTTATATTTGATACAATCACACCGGTATGGTTAGATCGTTCAGTGCGGCACAGCATCAGCTGCTAAATTCAAATCTGCGTTCGCGCTTTGGCTGGCGCCGAGACACGTTTGTACAGCGCTGCATTATAACCAATCACACACGATGCTGTTGAGCTTATGAATGCAATGGCCAATCAGAGACTTTCAGATGAGTCATCGCTGAAACGCGGTGTTTTGTTCACCTTCTCCCTTACTGAATTATCTGGCGAATTCTCTCATCATAAACAACAAAGTGCAGATGTGCGTACGAACGTAAGTAAGATATTCATTTCACAGTGTAAACAGCTTCAGTGATTATAATGGGAGTTTTTGGAGTGCCTGAACTCTGGCTAGACTGAATAAAAATGTCATTTGATAATGTAAATGTTCTTTAGGCTACTCTGTAAAATGAAAAGTGTTATAATTAGTAACTTACAATATTGTTATTAAATTCACATTAAATGCAAAGTCAGTCATATTAAAAATAGTTTATGGCATGACACTCATATCTGGTACTCAAGTAAAAAGTTGGGTTTTATGTGTAGTTAATAGATTACACTATTAGTCTACTTTGCCCATCACCATTTATTGATAAAATAACAATCTATAAAGGTGCAAAACGCATTTACTTAGGCTACACATATTTGAGAATCATGATATTTCCTGTAGTTAACACGTTTGGAAATATTTCGAAAAAAAGGAAAAAAATAAATAAAACATAAGTCTATATCAGTTATACAGTGCTATTGTGGCTGCTGTGTGTCACATGACAAGCATGATTCACCCCCCCAACGTGCCCCCTCAAAAATCATGAGTGCATGACGCCCCTGCTGGCACTTTCCCATTGAGAATGGGTAACAAATTTCTATCTGGATACTTTAGATCGGTCGTGGGCCCTGTGTATCACCTGGTTGCCTGTTGACGGCAACATTGTTCAAAAAGTTGCCCCGTGTATCATCAGCCTTACTTCTATGTATTTCGGGAGAAATTGCTGAATTTGCGTGATGTTAATCCAAAGACCTGGCGTTGGGACTGCTGATATTTGATTAAAAAAAAACAAAAAAAAAATTTCATGGTAAAATAGTTCTCAGAAGCAAACATACCTGTCAGGTGTACTGCCTACATGGGCGGGGGAAAAACAAGCCAATCCATCAGTCACAAAAGTTTTAAAATGCAAATAAAAAAATTCCACTGTAACACCACAACGGTGCAAATGAATGTTTAGAACAAGAGAATTGACTCACTGGTTCGATCGGTCTGCCCTTAAAATGATACTTGCATTTTCTACATAGCCAAAAGACCACCACACCAACACCAGCCACAAGTATGAGTGACACCAAAACAGCTACAATGACCACTGAAATAAGCAATCATATTAGTCCATTATCTGTAATGTACTTAGTGTTTATACTGCATAAGCCTTAGAGGACACTTTTTCAGTTATTGCTTATACTGTGCGTAGACAGAAGTGCTCTTGGGACACGGGCATTTTAGCATGTACTGAAATCAGTGATAAAGCAGCCCTTGCCTTGCAGATGTACGGGCTCTTTGGCATCATGGCACACAGTGTTGGTGGTTTCTGTACATTTTTCTTTCACTCCATGTTTCTCACACCTGTTGGGTAAACAATAGGTAAACAGAGAGAAGTCTGAATAATAAACTGAAAGCCAATATATAATATATACCGAGTTAGTATAAAAATGCTTAAAATTTCAGATCTTCAAGGAACTGTTAGCAAACCCCTGAGCAGAAACACTCCATGGGGAAAAAAACATTGCATATATTTAGGCCAACTGTACCAGGGTTACAGTTATTTAATATTTCTATGTATTGTTATGTAAAGCACAAGCATTGCTGTTATTTTGTCTATTTTGTCTTTTTGAGAGAGAGAGAGAGAGAGAGAGAGAGAGACTAAAGATAACTTATGTCAAGAACATTTTAATGTTTCCACCAAACTGAGTCTGCATTTTGCATAGATTTCTTATGATTGCAACATAAGAAATGTGCATGCACAGAGCTTTTTACAGTAATCTCCATTCTAACTTTCTAAACACACAGACATCTGTCATTCTTTCCAGAGAGAAAAGGGCATTTGGCTGACTACATACGTGTCACAGGGATAACAGGCCTTGCACAGGTCACCCTTGTCACAGTAATAATTGTCTTTGCACCTGCAGACAGTGTTGGAAGATGACGAACAGTTCAGCATTTTGTCCATGTTTGCTATTGCAAGGAGAGAAAGCAGAAATAAGACTTTTTAAAATTAGTTTTTGCCCATGCTTCCATTTGGGCTTCAAGAAGCACAATACTAGTTTTTGAAAACAGTCCCATCTCTAGCATTAGTTACGTTTTGACTAATATTTTATAAATAACAGTTGACTGTCTACTGCCCATTTGTTAAATTTAATGTTTATAGCATTAAAACAAAACAAAACAAAAAAACACTGATTTGCAGAAAAATCACAATTTAGCTGACAAAACTAACAAGGTTCAGATGTTAAGACCTACCATTGGAATCACAGATTTTACAAGGCTGGCATTTGTCATCATTGTTCGGGTGATCTATATAGGTGCCATGCTCACACCACTCACATTTTGTGTCATTTTTATCTGTGCAGTGACTTAAGAACCGATGACCTGCAGCACACACAAATACACACATTGGTATTTGAGAACATCCTTTGGTTCCAATCTTATCTAAGTGATCCAGAAATAACTCAGATTGCAATTACTTTAAGTTCATCTGATCACAAAACAATATCATATTTCATATTTATTCATTTGTTAGGTAACCATGTAATAAGAGGACTCTACAACCAGAAAAATAAAGCCCAGCTGAATGTAAATCTATTCAAACCCTATGCCTAGACTTTTGATGTAAAATAAGAAACGAAGTCCACCTCGCTAACAATATATACTGCGTATGTGTTTTTATATTAGATCTTACCTGTCTGACAAAGGCAGCAACTTCTTCCCTCGTACTGGTAAGTCCCGTTCTTACAGACGCCGCGTCTCGTGCGCAGGCGCCTGCCTTCTGCCAGTCCTTCAGTTAACATCTGAAACACCGAAAACTGCACTTAACAGATCATATATGAAATTAAAGTTACGCTTTCTTGTTGAAATTCTTTTCAGGCATGCTTTGTCACCCGCAGATGGGTAAACCGACCATAAACCGCTACAGAATGCTAAGCGACGAAACGAAAAGCGAAAGTGAAACTCAACTATTTATAATAAATGTTTAGTACGTTTATACTATTTTTTCTCTAAATTGTATTCAATTCTTTATAAAATAGAAATCAACAAATATAGTAAAAACCAATTCCTTACATTTCTGTATTCCTCAAGGAATGGTTGTCGATGTAGGGCGTTTTAGATATTAGAGTATACAGTAATATATTCAGTAGGCTATACAATTTAATAAGGGTTAAAGGCTTACCGCACACCACAGAAACACGACGAGATGTGGTCGGACATACATGTCTGAAGAGTAATAGGCACAAAGAACAGTTTAGTCGCGTTAAATGCCCAAAACAACCTCGTTACACTATCAACAACATTTAAAGTGGAGAAGGAAATGGAAGTAGGCTGTTATTCGTGAGCTAATTGTTCTTTTGAACCGAATCTTATCAATCGGTCTAATCTAAACCGGTCAATCTGGGTCCAAGCTTTTCACGAGATAATAAAAAAATCACATACTCATTGAACTGAGTATATAATAATTGGTTTTAATGAATAGCATTAATTGTATAGACCTCAAGGAGCACGTGATTTCCTAAATACGGTATGATGTAAACAAATCAAACGAACCAGTTAACTGAAATGAACTGTTCAAAAGAACCGATTCGTGGTAAAAGGGCGGACTTTTCATCAACGCTACTTACACAGCTGTGATAGTCTAGGGAAATTTGTCATAAAGGAATCCCCATTGTTGAGCTTTATTCAGATTCCAGGTCGTTCTTACCGCAAACATTTGTAGACCAAAAATGATCTTTTAAATCTATTAATTTCAAGCATTAGCATCTGGCATTTTTATCAAACAACAGTTAGCCTAATTAAGATGTATCTTTATGAGGCGTTGTACAGCTATTGCACTGGAAATGGTCATGTGATTTACAACAATTGGTTAATTAATTGCCAGCTACAGTTTATTTCTATTTCTCATTCTCTTCTGTTAAACTGTGTGAACCCAGGACATACCAGGGCAATGCACGCCATTTCACAAGTTTCTAGAAAGTTCTTATTCTCCAAACACAGGATCTTGAGACTAGTGGAGCTTTTTTAAGTGCCCGTACTATAAATGTCTCAAAGTTAGCCAGACAATGCTCCTTTCCAGAACTCGGTCAGTGTTCAGTGAACTATATGCAACGACTGATTTATAGGTTTAATTTGATTTAAATGTTAAATACACCGACATCTGCAGGTTAAACAACAGCAGTTTCAGTGAATAGGCTATTATCTTGTCTTCAAAACTATAATTATACTAAAGTATAATGTGAGGTACTGTGGCTTTCCCTAAAACAATGCCTTTAAACTTGTATGGCAGATGAAAATTTGGGTACCTGGTAGCTACTACACAACCTTTTTCAGCATGACCTTGTGTCTGCTGTGGTTGTTCTATGCAGAAACTGCACGCGAGTGAGCGCACGCTCTCTCTGTTTGGGTGTTACCATAATGTTGCATCATCTTTTTTTCTGAAACACACACAGGAAGGTGACACTTATTGGGTGCATGTGGGCAGGTGGGGTTCGGCGAGATGGCCATTTCAGATCAACCCTTTCATACCTGAAGAACGAAAAGAAGTTTCTTAGTAGCCAGGAACTCTGATTTTGAGATAATGTGTGCTTGTGTTCTTACATACCACTGCGGCCACACACACAATCTTTCATAGACTGATGCCTTGTCCAAATACCCACTTGTGGTCTTTGCACTTGACTACCCAAGTGTTCAAGTGAGGATGAAGACCACAAGTGTGTGTTGAACTTTTCATTACCTGATGGGACATATAGTGTTGTAAAAATGCAAGTGTTTACATAGCGTTATTTTTATTTACATTTTAAATACTTTGCATTTTAAAATCAACTTCTAAATGTCTGTTCAGTCAGTAGTCCCTATAACATGACACAATTTAATTTGTGGTGCTTCTAATTAAGTGATAAAAAGCAGTTGCAAATGTTTACAAAATAAGTATCAACACTACTCATCTTTACACCAATAAAACGTGCAACACTTTGTTTTTCTATCAAATTATATGTAATATCTATTTATTATATTAATATCTAACTTACACTGGAAAGGTTTCCGTTACCTCTCACGCGATCTCGGCAAAAAGTCTCACCATTTATTTCCAGAACATGATGCATGATGGGATACACTAAGCCTCGAATAGTGCTCCGGAACGGTATTCGAGATAGTGTGGGTTTAGTGAGCGTTAAGGGCACTGCGCTTTGACGTTTTTAAAGTGGTCATATGATGCAATTTCAATTTTTCCTTTCTCTTTGAACTGTTACAAGCTCTTGGTGCATAAAGAAGATCTGTAAAGTTGCAAAGACTAAAGTCTCAAATCCAAAGAGATATTCTTTATAAAAGTTGAGTCAGCCACGCCTACCTAAAACGGCTCGTTCTAACACACCCCCACATATCTACCTCACTATGTGGGAAGATTTGCATAACGCCGCCCAAATGTTCACGCAAAGAAAGAAGGCGTAACTTTTATTCTCACTGTAGTATTGTTGTTGCCGCCGCCATCTCGTGAAGACGCTGTGTGCTTCGTGACGAAACTACTTTGTTTGGTCTTCCAAAAGAGGACGATATCCGCTTCGTCATGCCTGGAGCTGATCCGTGCTGGTCGCTGAGGGAATACAACAGTATGGTGAGGGGTGTAACATTTCCGTCTCACGCTTGAGGTATTCGGCCAATCACAACGCACTGGTTTGCTGGCCAATCACAGCACACCTCGCTTTTTCAGAACGATTAGCTTTGTAAAAATCGACGCGTTTCAAAAAGGCGGGGCATAGAGGAGAAACAATAATGTACAGTATGTGGAAAATAATGTGTTTTTTAAACCGCATAAACACATTTCATTACACCAAATACACAAAATAATGTTCTTTTTAGCAACATCATATGACCCCTTTAAGACCTGGGACTTAAGTCTTGCGCACTCAAGTGGCCAAGACCGCAAGTGTGGGTATTTGGACAAGGGGTTAGTCCTCCTTTCCGTTCTTTCAATCGCTTTACGTATACGTCGACGTTCCATGTCCATTATTGTGAAACCCGGCTAGGGTTGCCAACCGTTCCGTATAATACGGAATCGTCCCGTATTTAAGGCATCAAAGAAGCGTTCCGTATGAAAGCTATAGCCTACGGAATGCAGTTTGTCCCATATTTGCAAGCAATCAATCCTCTGCCGGCTGCTCCCGCTTCACAGCAAGCGGGTCTCACGCTAACGGCAATTCCCTTTCACTATCCGCGTTTTGATTTTGCCAAACCAGTTTGGGAATGCAAGCAACTTATTGATCATGAGCCAACATCCGACAAGGCCCGACTCTCAGCTGTGTGACCCAGTTTCTGTGATTTTCTTATTGGTTGAGCCCCTGCTGTGCATTATGGGATTTTTTTTTTTTTACTCCTGCTTTGTTACTGGCAGATGGCACCAGAGGACAATATACATATACACTTCTCACTGACAAATATCAATGAGGCTCATACAGTATGAATATGAAAATTAGTACGTTTAAAGCATGGTGTTTTGGTTCTATGGTTCCATTAAAAACTCTTAACATCTATGAAACTTCCATTGTACAAAAATGTTCTTCATAATGGAAAAAGCTATTTAGATTACTAAAATGTTCACTACAATAAGAAAAAATTATTCTTTCAAGAACTGTTGACTTAAAGGTTCTTTGGAAAACCCAAATTGTTCTTATATGGCATCACTGTAAAAAAAAAAAAACTCTTTGGAACCTTTATTTTGATTTGAACAAACATTGAAGCACTAACACAACACAGAACCCTGCAGCAGAGTTTAGATTCAATCCTAATTAAACACACCTGATCCAACTAATCAAGTCCCTCAGGCTTATTTGAAAACTACATGGTATGTGTGTTGGAACAAAACTCTGCAGGGCTCCGGCCCTCCAGGAATTGAGTTTGACACCCCTGTCTTACACAAAACCAATCTAGCACTGCTGTAGGCCATACAACTGACACATTCATTGATTTCTCACCCCTTTACTAATATGTAGCAATACAGTGACATGGAAACCACAAAAGTCTCGACTTAGTCAGCTTTCTGTCACCTTTCTTCTGTCATTGTCAGCTACAGAAATGGAGAACTATCAGATGAAGCTTTTTCCTACATGACAATCATTGCTAGTTAGAGAAAACTGAAGGGGAAAAAAAGACATTCTGGGGTCTAGTATTTGCATTAGAAATCCTAATTTGCAGTATTATCGGTCCTGCAATTAGTTGTTTAATGACAACCTATTTACTATGCAGCCATAATAACTCAATAAATTCCAGCTTTTATGCTTTGTGTGTCTTCATGATCAGTTCTCTTTAGCTATAGGCTCCTATAGAGGTTTTTGTGGCCTTAAATACGTATAAGCTGGGAATGACTGCACATTCACACGTTATCTTTATCCCTGTGTGTTTGTCATTGGGTATTAGTGTGTGTGTGTTTATATCATGACGTGTTAATGTGTCACATCAACAAAGTCTGAGAAGTTTTCTGAGGTTTTCATAATCTGGGGTCGACTCGAAGCCATTTCAAACCTCTTTATGATCGCCTTTGCGCACATATGAGATGTGTGACAGTAAGCCGGGTTCATGGAGAGGACACACTCCTCTGCGCTGATATGAGAAGTGTTGGTGTCTGTTATCTGAGCCCCATATTAATTTGGCTGTGACGGATGTTAGCCTGGCCTAGCGTAGCCGATCGTCTCTGGGGAAAACACGCCATAATCCTGTAATCCTTTCCTCTTGGGATTCTGTCTAATCAAGCGCTCTTTAAAATGAAATAGCACACACACACACACTCTGAATACTAACACCCATACATTGCAAATTCTTGTCAATCGGTATCTGCCACAGCTCTTCTGTAAGTACAGAGCTCAGTTTTTCTCTTAGGGACTTCAAGGTATCAGTTCGGTGTCTACATTTATAAAGGTAACCTACTTGATTTAATCATAGAAACTTGAAGAGGCGGTGTTTATTTATTGACACTGGAGCAAGTGTGCTGTCCACAAACAGACAACCATAATGTTTGAACATGACAGACCTTACAGGATTATTTCTGATTCAACACATTAAGCTCGACAGCACTTGTGGCGTAATGTTGCTTACCACTAAAAATAATTCCCACTTGTCCATCCTTTTCTTTATTAAAAAGGCAAAAATTTGGGTTACTTACAGTGAGGTACTTACAGTGAAAGTGAATGAGGCCAATAAGTAAATGTTAAAATACTAAATGTTTCAATAGTATAGGCACAAGGCATAACATCAGTGTTTACTCGCAGAACATACATTCAAATGATTATGGAAAGATTATGGAAAAAGAAAAGAAAAATGGAAAAAAATTCTCTCCAAAGAGAAATATGTTGTTTTCACCAGAACATCAAGTTATGACATTCCAAAAAATAAAAATAATAATAAAAAAATAAATGGATAAATCAGTCATAAGATCATTAAGATGCTTTTACAAAACAGACTTATTTTAGTGAAAAAAAAGGCTTATCATTAACCTTTTCTGTGTACTTAGTTGCCATGACACCTAAAATTTCCATAAAACAGTGAATTTTACAGTTCTAATAGAATTATTCAAGTGCTATTAGAAAATAAGCATCTCATTTCTGCTTTTGAATCTTTGAACATTGGCCCCATTTACTTACATTGAAAGTGCTTCACTGTAACCTCAATATTTGTTTGGTGGTAAACATTATGCCACAAATGCTGTTTATTGGGCTAAATTTATTAAATGCAGAATGATCTCCTTTTAGGTCAACAGAGGTAATTAGGTTAATTCTGAAAATAGCCTACAGTTTCAGATTTTATCTAAGACCATAGCTATATTCGTTAAAAATGAAAAGAAAAAAAAAAAAGACAAAGAAAAAAAAAATAGTGCAGCCCCTGTACTTCTCTCAGGGCTGTTTAGGTCTTTTAAAGAAATGCAGAACCTGTCACCCAGGCCAGTTAATCCCCACTTCCTGTTTCATTCTGTGCCTAATCCAAACAGCACAGCTGTGCTCTAACAGCAAGTTTTTGCCAGATTAGTTTCATAATGTCCAACAGTGTAGATGAAGGTTGAGCAAATACGTTCCAAACTGAGAAAGAAAACAAGAAAAAAGTGAACGTGCTAATGCTGCAATTAGTTGAAATACTGAATAACTTAATTGAGTCAAAGCTAAGGAATTTCCAAGCTCTAATCAAATCACACTGCTGTATAAAGCTGCTCTTAAAATCCCCCAAAATGTGCATAAGAGGGCATAACGGTTGCCAGATTGTCATGGCATTGCATCAGCGACAAGTTCTAATATGTCAACTGGAGGTGCAACTGTTCTTGGTGAGTGAACCCCTCTCTGATGAAAGAAGCAGTGCTTGCCGACAGAGGAGGGAAAGCACCTCATTGGTCATTCAGGGCTGGTTTCTATGACTCCCCAATGAGCAACCAATTACAGTGTAGCGGAACAGTTCCCGTCTCCATCATTAGCTGGTGTGAGTCTAGTTTGATGTTTTTATCAACATCAGAGGATATGAGAGCATGGCGTAAATGGACAAAAGGGCATAAAATGGACCGAGAGGCAAATCAAAAGCAATAGGGAAGACAGAGATAAGGAGAATGACATATTATATATCTATGTCCTCTCCTCTTTGTTATAAGATTAATATTTTCCTCCATGTCTATGCGCTCTAATCTAATGACTGCAGAAAGCTACAGATATGCAGCGACAGCATTACGACTGAACAATTACTGGATAGACTAGTCAGATTACCCATTCCCAGAGTAACTATCAACTATATTTTTTATCATCGTAATTATAAGTCAATTTTCACTACTTACTATGAAGCACTAAGCCCTAAATAGCTGCCTGAACCAACATCTGCTTCAGACTACTGAAGTGCTGTGCCTAAACCCATCAGAGGGATTTGCATAATGCCAATCCAAAAATATCCCCATCAACCTGATAGAAGATAGAAGTCCCCCATTTCAAATACGTATTATAGACTGCATTATAGTAATAATATAGTGAAATGCATTCTACATTCCCAACAGAAGAAAGTTTAACAGCACAAACAGCAAGACAAGGGAGAGAGAGCATCCAGCAAGCACCTTGTTTGAAAAGGAAGTTTCAACGTAAGGGTTAGTTCACCCAAAAATGAAAATTAGGCTGTGTTTTACTCACCCCCGAGGCATCCTAGGTGTATGACTTTCTTCTTTCAGACGAGTCCAGTCGGAGTTATATTAAAAATTGTCCTGGCTATTCCAAACTCTATCATTGCAGTCAGCGGGTGTTGCAGTGCTTCAGTCCAAAAGAAGTGAAATAAAAAGCACCCATCCATAAAAAAAAGTGTCTCACATGGCTCCGGGGGGTGAACAAAGGCCTCCTGTAGCGAATCCATGTGTTTTTGTAAGAAAAATATCCATATTCAAAACGTAATCACTTTAATGTAGCTTGCGCCAACAGTTGTACACGGAAGCAGCTCCGGGCGGATGACCTATGAGGTAAGTGCTGCGCATGCACCGGTGAGTCTCGTGAAAACCAACGTTTGTTTACAGGAGCAAAGAAAGCAACATTTCCTTACTTTAGCAAACTTTAGTCTCCTCTTGGCTTATATCGAATTCCTCCGACATTCTTCTTTACAAATCCTCGTTTTGTACTTCTAATTTGTGACTGTTGTTTTGTTTTGATCTCTCCCTTGCGCTTCCACGTTCGTCACTTCTGAGTGGCGCATGCACAACGCCGACGTCTTACATCATCCCCCCTGAGCTGCTTCCGTGTACACAACAGTGAGCGCAAGCTAGATTAAAGTGATTATTACGTTTTAAATATGGTTATTTTTCTTACAAAAACGCATGGATTTGCTACAGGAGGACTTTGTTCACCCCCAGGAGCCATGTGAGACACTTTTTTTTATGGATGGGCGCTTTTTATTTCACTTCTTTTGGACTGAAGCACTGCAACACCCGCTGACTGCAATGACAGAGCTTGGAATAGCCAGGACAATTTTTAATATAACTCCGACTGGACTCGTCTGAAAGAAGAAAGTCGTACACCCCTAGGATGCCTCGGGGGTGAGTAAAACAGCCTAATTTAAATTTTTGGGTGAACTAACCCTTTAAAGGGTTAATAAAGGCCTTTCAAACTTTTTAAACTGTAATCTCTAGCTTCCGCTAACTGTCGTTCGTGCGTTCATTCGATTTTTCTATTGTGAACGTGCGAACAACAGTTAGCGGAAGCTAGAGATTACGGGTTATAAAATTTTAAATATGGATTTTGTTTCTTACAAAAACACATTGATTCGCTACAGGAGGCCTTTATTCACCCCCTGGAACCATGTGGGACACTTTTTATGATGCATGGATGCACTTTATTGGACTTCTTTTGGACTATTGAAAAATAACACCCACTCACTGCCATTATAAAGCTTGTTAGAGCCAGGACATTTTTAAATATAACTCGATTATATTTTCAGACGATTGGCTTCGTCTGAAAGAAGAAAGTCATATACACCTACTGTAAAAAATGACCGTGAATTTAATGGTAAAAGACTGTAAAAATGCTACAGTAAAAACCTGTTAAATGGTTAACGGTAAATTCCCCTACTATATACGGTGAAAAACTGTATTGGACATTACATGTATTGGACATTAATTTTACGGTAGTATACCGTTTTTGGAAGTGAAAAAGTCTACTGTATAATTTACAGCGAATAACCGTAAATTGACATTCCCAGAATTCCCTGCGTTACATTTCAAATTTGATGTTTTTTTGTTGAAATAACTGTTTCTTCTTAGTTTTTTTCTTATCAGTTTAGTATATTAGGGTTGTGTGTTACACCTAATGTTGTTAAATGAATGTTTATTGCATTATTTCAGTTTCATGTGTGTTACCATGATGGTGTTTAGCATTTGTGTGAATGACACTGTGCACCTTCTATATATGTTATTATTTAAAAGCTGCTTGTGATGGGCTTTGGTTTGACTTTTTCATCACCACCTGCATTTGGTGGTTAGTGTATTACAAAGGTAAAAAACAGATTTCAGTACTTCACTAGGTTGGTATATTAACATTATATCAGTTAATGAAATTATGGTATTTAACTGTAAATTTAAGTTAAAACCGTAAAACCTAAAACGTTGCTACCGTATTTTTTATGTAAATCTTATGGAATTTTTTTTACAGTGTGGCTTGAGGTTGAGTAAATCATGGGGTAATTTTCATTTTTTGGTTAACTATCCCTTTAAGGAAAGATTCTCAAAAAGATTAAATCCTCATAAAATGACAAAAAAAAAAAAAGTTTAAGAGAGGAAAAAAGGATCATCGTTTAAAATTCTGCCCAATTTCTGATAAGCAAAAACATTTCATGTTAACTAATAAATAGCCAATATTAAAACTCTATACTTTATATAGTTCAACCATTTGGGGTCAGTAAAGACTTTTACATTGCTACAAAATTACATTTCAAATAAGTGCTGTTCTTTTTAACTTTGTTCATCAAAAAAATCTGAAAAAAATAAACATTATATACATCAAACATTTGTGAGAATGATTTCTGAAGGATTATGTGACACTCAAGACTGGAGTAATGGCTGCTGAAAATTCAGCTTTGCCATCACAGGAATAAGTTGCATTTTAAAATATATTAACAGAAAACAGTTATTTTAAACTCTAATAATAATTCACAGTATTTCTGTTTACTGTATTTTTTATTAAATAAACACAGCCTTGGTGAGCACAACGTTCAATAATAAAAAGTCTTACCAACCCCAAATGGTAGTGCACTTGTTTGTAATCATTGAAAAAAAAGAAAGAAAAAAACTATCATTTTAAATGCTGCAATTTAGGCATGACAACATTATAATTTACAGTTCGAAAACAAATGTAATCTTCAGTAAATAAAATGAACATCTATGTATTGTTAGTGTTTGAAGGGTCAACTTGTTAGATGATGGCAAAGCTAACAATGTAGGGGAAGTGAGCATTAACAATCTAATACTAATAAATTAAAAAGAAAAAATATATATATCGGCTAGGGCAGGACAATAATTCAATATCAATATGTATCGCGATATCATTTTTTTCAATAACGGTGATATGATTTTTAAACACATTTCCGATATTTCGATATACATTACCAGTTTCCCATACATTGATTTATTTGTGGCGTTTGACTTATGAATAAACATGAGCACTGCACGTTTCAAAACCATAACACGGCGCGGGTGTTTTATATGAATGTATCTCTGAAGGGAACCGACTGTCTTCAGAATAGTTTAGATGGTATTTTTATCTGATAAAGTAGCGTTCATGAGCGGAGCTGCTTTGTTGGTGGGGGTGAGGGGGGTGGGGTTGGTTGTGAGGCTAGGAAAAAGGAACGCTGGCATGCCGTAGCCTTTGTACAACAGCCTGAAGGACTATGTACGCCAGCACACACCGCGCAGGAAGGGGTCAAAGGTCTTAGCGCCTGCGGACAGCACGAGAAGCATTCACAGTAAGGAGGGGAAGAGCAAGGGAGAGGGGGAGAGGGTGATTGCAGCACTGGCCTGGATGAAGACAGGAGATGGAGAGATGTGTGTTCTGCTCTACCTCTCCTCCCCTCCCCTCCCCTCGCCTGATTGCCTAGATTTTTAACGTCTTTGACACACAAAAGGGATTTTATATACACAGAATAGCTACAGGACCCTCCCTCCCACCTCAGGCAACGGTGTTGTTATCCAAACACGAAATTCATCGATCAAAATGAAGTAAAATAACATATTGGTCAGGATATTTTCTTTGTCCGTGATCAATGGCGTTTGACACTACTGTCCTCGAGCTGTAGGAGGGGTAGGGGAGGAAGGGTCCTTTTCTCTTCAGTTTATTTTCAAGTTTTCTCCTTTTTTATTTCACTGGTGTTGGTTGGTTTTTCTTGATTTTGTCTGGCATGTATTTGTTTGTGTATATGCATGTATGTGTGTGTGTGTGTGTGTGTGTGTGTTTGTGTAGATGCCAAAAAGTGTTCAGACTTTTGTAATCTGTGTGTGTTGTTCCTCATCAAAAGGTTCATTTTCTGGGTCGGAATCAGTGGTGTCCGAATAGCGGTAGTGATCGGGTTCATTATCACTCACATCCGGAGTGACAGAAGTTGAAGTGCTCGCTTCGGAGTTTGAGGGCTCCTCCACGGTCTTGGTGAAGTACAACTTCACCTGACAGAGACAAAAGATAGAAGGTAGCATAAATATGCGTGCTTTGCAGAATACAAAATTAAACAGTCTTAAAGTATGAATCAGCATTTATATGAATATATAAATTGTAAAATTTGTAAATGTGCTGTCCCCTCAAAATAACTCAACACAGCCATTAATGTCTAAACCACTGGCCACAAAAGTGAGTACACCCCTAAGTGAAAATGTCCAAATTGGGCCCAATTAGCCATTTTCTCTCCCCGGTGTCATGTGACTCAATAGTGTTACAAGGTCTCAGGTGTGAATGGGGAGGCTTTTGTTAAAATAATCAAAAGATGGTCACAAGATAAATATCCAGATTTTTTCCCCCAGTAGTCTGTCTTATTCAAACAATTATGAAAATGTTTGCATTTAGATACAGAAGAACTGGCTGTTGAATATTAAAAACAAATTAACAAACAAAAAATCTGGATCTCCATGTCTGCCATGCAAATCTTTTCTATGTAGTTTTTGTCCTAACCCCCCGCGACAGCGACACGTGACAATAAGCGACACGGGATTCTGTTTTAGAAATGGTTTTTATTTTCTGCGACGTCGCGGCAGGAACAACATACAAAATATGACAGTGATAATCTCACGTAATGATTATGTGCTTTATTTCAATGTTAAAAGTGTCTAATGTGAGTTTGAATATTATTTTGCGTGATCTTTATGGTCACAGTGAAAGCAACAATAGATATTTTACCTCAGATCTTGAAAATAAATTAGGCTAAAGCAAACTTAAGTTAAAACTGTGAACTCACTGCAAACCAAAATCCATAACAAAGATGGTATCACTCACTCATGCACTCAGAACTGTTCAGTTCATTCACATTTTAATCATCTATTTTCAGTGTCCACTTTTCTTTACTTCACACTCACCATGTTTTTGTTGTCACATCGTATATCTACACTGGACAGAGTAGGGCTGTAGCTATCGATTATTTTAGTAATCGAGTATTCTACAGATTATTCCATTGATTAATCGAGTAATCGGATAAGTAATTTTTCTTTATTAAAGAGCAATACTAAATATACAAGAGATAAGATAGATCTCTCAAAATAAACAACTAATTTGTTTTCTTTTTAGAAAAATTAACTTTTTATTGCTGAAATTGCATACATTAATAACCGTGAAAACTAAACCCATTTAATGTATTTAATTGCCAAATTACATTCAAAATGCAAATACAAATATATCAATAAAAAACTAAAAATACAAAAAATCTATTTCACATTACTTTAAAAAAGGTAAACAGTACAAACTAAAACCAAGACATAAATCAAAATAATAGTAATAAAAATAATAACACCTAAACATTGCATTTATGTCGTGCAACTTAACTTTCAAGTTTCAGCCTAACTAAAGCTCAAGCATGACATAAGCCTTTACTGTCTTCTTGGAAGGCTTTGTGGCTTTTGTGAGAGGCAAAAATCAGTGGACAGGAAGGTAACTTGGAACAAGAACAAGAGACCATACACAATTTTTAAACGCATTGTTCTGCAACATGAAATTAGAGTTATTTCGAGAATAAACCCTCTTAAATGTCCCTATACGTACTGGTGTGGGTGTGTGTGTGTGTGTGTAAAACTTGTTTTTGATATCCTTCATATTCTGTGTGCGGGTCAGTTCACAGCAGTAATGGAAATTAATCTGTTCCAATAAGTTTAAATTGATTTTTATATTTTATGGGCATTTTTACCTTTATAAAGCCTTTTTTTTCTAAAAGT
>NW_015540946.1:1333660-1353508 GCF_001515605.1 Sinocyclocheilus anshuiensis
ATTTTATGGGCATTTTTACCTTTATAAAGCATTTTCTAAAAGTGTGCATCATCTTTTGAGTCAAATTCTTACATTTAATCAGTCAATTAGAATAAAAGACATTTGGGCTGTTATTTGTTACCAAACAAATGATATCAGTATCAAAATTCATCTTTGCAATGCAGAGGAAACACAGAAGCTGCATGGGTTGAATTTCCCACACAGAGGGACATGAATGCATTTAACCTGCAGTTACAAAAGCATAAATAATATTTTGTTATTTTAAACTTAAAACATTGAATACTGATATTTACAATTATTTTAAAAACGAAAAAAAAAAACGCCAGCAGGTGGCAGCAAGTCACTGTTAAGAAGTGAGTCATTGCGATTGAACCAAATAATTTAAACGGTTGATTCTTTATTCATTCAGGAATGAAACGCCGTCATGTTGCTCAGAGACGCAAAACAGCGCTGTGGCTGTGTTTGTAATTTCTTTGTTGGCAAAATAAAGCAAAAACAGGCAATATAGTGTCTAAAACATAAGTCTCATAATATTACCTTCTTGTTTATTGAACTGAATGCTGATTTTAGAGGTGGCACTCTTTGTGTGATATTGACTAACTTTCTTTCTGTGGTATTTTTATGCACAATGGCATTTAGTCTTTCACAAAACATAGCTAACGTAGGGACATTATAACTAGCCACCATATTGATTTACGGTCCTAAATATGTCCAGCGCTTTTTTTTTTTAAAGTCTGGTCCCTGTTTTTATACAGGCTATGGTCTAGTCCAGCGTTTATCGGGTTGTGCGTCAGTAATAATGGTCCATGGGGAAACACAGTGTTCCGTGTGTAGTTACAGTAAATGGACTAAATGAAGCCTCGAGTTACTCGAGGTATTCGAGGAATCTTTCAGCCATACGACAAAGCATTGCAAATCATTTGAACTTTGTGTCAGCACGTCATATATAGAACGAGTCAGCAGTTTTCTGTTCGGGATTTGTCGCGCCGCATCCAGTGTAGACAGCATCACTGATTATAATAAGTTCTATTGTATTTTGTTGTCGCGCCACGCCAATCGCGTCCAGTGAAGACACGATGTAAGTTAATGTCGCTTTCTGATGCTGCTTTTGAATTTTCATCCCACATTATTTGAAATTAGCGCGGGCCAAACATTTTTCTCTCCAGCCCGCGGGCCGCCTATTGAGGAACCCTGGTTTAAACAAAAGTACTGAAGCTGCACAACTGAAATTAAAAACACATTCAATTACCTTTTTACAAACATTGCGATTTGAATTGTGATTTATACAATTAAATTTATACAATTAAAAACCCACACTGCTGAAGTCTCATATTGCTGCATTATTTCAGCAATCTTCTGTCTCCAAGTTAAGTCATGTTTTGCTGCCAGTAGACGAGTTATTAACTTATTCATAAATATAGAACATAAGAGTACAATACAATAGTAATACATTTCTGTTATGTTTTCACTTCCACAACCCTTATTCTTAGGCAGTTAAAATCCTTGAACCCTTGTTTTGGCAGAAAACTAAAGGTACACCTTTCAGTTTCAGTGTGCAACTGACAATATTTTAATATATTCTTCATTTAAAAACTGGTGAAATGCTGCCATCTCCTTTTCTGAGACTTGGTTTCACATTAATACATTTGTGTAACCTGTAGTCACCAAATATGTTTGAAATTATGTAAATGTCAAAATAATAAAAGTATCTGGAGAATTTTGCATATTTGTTATATAAAGCCATAAAGCTACTTTGATCAATCCATTGTTCAGTGTTGAATGGTGTGCCCTCACCTTGAAGTTGGGTGAGAAATATCGGTTAGCTTTGTCCTTATTGGCCTTATCCAAGCCGTTCTTTGTTAAGGTCAGAATCAAGTAGTCTTTATCTCCATCCGATACTCCTGCTCGCTCTCCTCCCCTTTCTGCACCCTTTTCTCTTTCAAATCCTCCCACTGCGATCCCTCGCTCCTTTTCTCTCTCCCTCTCTGCTAGAAAGCTCTGGCACTGAGAGGAGAGGCTGTCCACATCATTGACCACCGACCCATTCTCGACTTTCTCCCCAGCTTCCTCGGGACCCGGGATGAAGAACGTGTTTATCCAGAAATGGAACATTTTATCCTGCGAACGCACATGAGCACACAGCAAACGGTTTACATTTGGGCATTGGATGGCCATAAATAGCAAGTGTTTACAAACACAAATACACATTCCAACAGCAGCACTTATAAACACATTTATATAGAGCAGAAACACAAACACACACAGACATGCTGTTGGAAGAAAGAAAAAACTAAAATGAGGAAGCAAACATATTTAGAACACATGCAAAAGGACACAGTAGCTGCTAAAGCAACTACCAAAGACGTAAAACAATCGGAAAACCACAAACTGCCAAAAGGCAACGTCTCTCTGCAGCCTTGGCAACGGGGTCAAGATCCTGTGATACGGTGTACCAATGACATTATGGTATTGAAAGAAGGGTTACAGGTCAAAGTTTACACAAGAACTTACCTTCTTCATCATCTTGCTCTGTTTGTGGAAGAATTCCACTTTGATGTCGCCACAAACCGGAAGAGGCTGAGGGAACTCAAAGATCATGTGCTTTTCTTCCCTCCGTGTGTGGGCTGGGTTTGACGTGTGGATCTTTACCTTCAACTGATACACGACGAACTGAGGGTCTGTTAGACAGAACAGAGATGGGGAGAGTGAGAAAGAGACGGAGACAGGGAGGAAGAGGAGAATTGTGGGAATAAATGTAAAACGAGAAAGAGAAAATAAAAGGTATGCAAAAGAATTGTATTCAGCAAAGAGGAAATAAAGAAAGGTGTTAATTATCAAGAAGCCCACACCGAGTTAAATAACTCCACCCCCAGATCTGACATCATCAGTCAAGGCAATGTCAGTGATTAGGAACGGGGCTGATGCAAAGGGAGATAGGGATGTCAAAAGGACTGACTTTGGTACCAATCTGTACTGAAATTTGAAAAATGTGATGATACCAGAATTTCCCACTAGCATTTTGAGCACTGATGAGCATATTCTAAAACATCTCTGATTGGCAACTGTGTTCACACGCTCAACAGATATGTTTGAAAGCCGCATCTATCAGTGGATCCATCTATGAGCAGATATATTAGGGATTCGCTGATAGACGCGGCTTTCAAGCGCTCCCGTGTGTATCTGTGTAAGCGCTCAGTGAAGAGCGTGAAGCGATGATCATTGTAGCCAATCACAGACATATCTGTTGAGCGCGTGAACACAATGAACAATCAGAGGGGTTTAAGAATCCACTCAACAGCGCTCAAAATGCTAGTGGGAAATGCTGATATCGTCACATTTTTTACATTTTAGTACTGACTAGGGATGTGCCGAATCAAATATACATATCGGGTATCGGCTCCGATAGTGCCATTTTTCTCGGATCGGGTATCGGTCAGAGAGGGCCGATCCAAATCAGAGTTTTTTTGGTTTTTTTTTCCCCCAATTGTGCAAATTATTCTGTGTTACTTCTGAAGCCATACCATAGCTTAATGTGTGCATTCGGTGTGTAGAATGATGCGCTTGAAGCAACACGGCGTCAGGCTGTGACGCCATGTTGCTTTAAGTGCATCATTCTGCACACCGGATGCGCATATTGTAAGCACTTCGTGCTCATAGACTGTATAAAAACAGTTCGTGCTGCACTGTATTTGTTTTGTCCTATCGTATCTATCATATGTTGTTGCCTTATTAAAAAATATGCTATACATTTAAAAGAAATGTATTTTAATTTTATAGTATATACTTATATATAAATACATTCATGAATGTTTTTAATGAATGGATTTTATAATAATACAAATAGCAATGTGTAACATTTTAACATATTTAGTGCAACACTTTTATTTGTTTCCCACAAAATATTGTTTTTTCACTAAATGTTTGGATTTCTAAAATTATTGTGCACTGATTTTTCTAGAATAACTTTTGCTGCCGAATTATCCACTAACCTAGTTTATGATAAATTTTGGTCATAGATTATAAATATACATAGGCCTATATTTTTCATGTTTATTTTATTTTTATTTATAATGAAGTAGTCTGTATCTAGTAGATTGTGAAAGAATGATTATCAGTTCCACACACAGAGATATATAAATTCTACATTTATTTAAATGAGGGAAAAAACTTCACTGGTATCGTATCGGTATCGGCCAATACCGAACCCTAGGTATCGGAGGCAAAAAAGGCGGCTCGGAGCAGCCCTAGTACTGACTGGTAGGGTATCGTTTAAATTTTGTTGATTCTGATTCTTATCAATTCCTAGTTTTGATTTCAATAAGACAAAAAAATCCAATAAAAAAAAGAGAGTCAATTAATTAGATGTATTCTGTCTTTTTACAAAGCATTCTGTTGCAGCTGAATAACATGAGCAAAAATCAGCAGCCTACAGAACACTGAGGCCTACAAGAGGAACATTTGTCTATGGTTTTAACAAAAATACCACAGCAAAAACAACTAGACTAAAATAAATTTCAAACATTAAATTGTTAAAGACAAATAAACAGTCAGTAATAAAATAGGAACAAACAAATAATTTTGCAATATCATAAATAAATACAACTGAACAAATTTCAGGTAGGCCTACAGAAATTGAAATCAAAAGTTTAAAAACACTGCATAGTTTTCTTTTTCATAAATGAAATATAGATTAATCCTCATTAAAGTTATGAAAGATATTCAATCAAGATCAGTGAATTTGTTCTTTGATTAAAATGAATGACAGGCAGCACGTTTATTAGGCTGCTGTCTCTTTAACACCGAATGCACATGGATCTAAAATACTGTTTAACACGTGTTTTCTTTCTCATCTGTTTATATTCACTTAAGACAAAAACAGCTGTGTTTACAAGGATATACTGACGTCATTTTGTACTTATTGCTTGCAAGATGTGAATGAAGTCCAGCCTAGAACTACCTTTTCTGCAGTGGAAATGCACAGAACAGTTCGAGAACGAATACAGGCCAGGAAACCCACACCGGGACCATGGCTCTCTGTGCTCACGCGTCAGATGTGAGTAGTGCACGCAAAACAGTGTTCCAGTTCTTTCCCTTCCTGCGCTTAAATCATTTAAAATCACATTAAAATGAAAACGCGGCAATCGTTAAGTGGAATCGAAATGCACGTGTCTTATCGAATACCCAGTTATAGGAAATTCGGAACCGGTTCTAAAATTGAACCGGTTCTTGATACCCAAACCTACTGACTGGTACCGAAGTCGGTACTTTTGACAACCCTAAAGGGAGAGATGCATCCAAGAACAAGCACCCAGCCACCCAACCCCTGCATACACCCAGCACAGTTAGCATGTAACACAGGGAGGTTCTTCTTTTAAACAAGTACACTAGGTGTGCGGCATGACAGTACGTTGTCAACCCATAGATTGTTTTTCTATTTACACACACTACTGTTCAAACGTGTGTAAAAAAAAAAAAAAACATTTTAAATATATATATTTTTGTTATTCAGCAAGTATGCATTAAATTGATTAGGTAAAGACTTTCACAGTAACAAAAAAAATATATTTCAAATAAAAATTAATTAAAACTATTCAATAAAGAACCATGAAAAAATATATCTTGATTTCCACAAAAATATTAAGCAGAACAACTGTTTTCAACATTGATAATAAATAAGAGATGTTTCTTGAGCACCAAATCAGCATTTTAGAATGTCACATGACCCTTCAGAAAACAATGGAGTAAAGGACACTCAAAATCAGCTTTGACATTACATGAATAAATTACAATTCTAAATATATTACAATAGAAAAGAGTTCTTTGAAATGTTATAAGATTTAACAATATTACTGTTTTTACTGTATTTTTTATCAAATAAATGCAGCCTTGGCGCAAGAGACTTCTTTCAAAAATGTTAAAAAGGTTTTACCACTCACAAACATTTAATTAGGTAACTGACCAGTTGTACATATTTAACATCGTAAGAAATTAAATATAATTAGTAACAATAATGTAATAATAAAATAGTACATTTACTTTTAAGACTATAATACATTTGATACTTTAAACATTTAATTCAGTTTTCACATGACGTCACACCCTTACAGGAAGGCCCACCTGGAGGGCAAAACAAGGTTTCCTCCACTGACCGCCAGTTATTTTTTCGAGTTTTGCATGAATTAGTAATGCAGTAAGACAGTGATATTTAAAGGCCAAATTCAGTATACACCTTATTGATGATGCATACTTAGTACAAGCAAGCAGATGAACCCAGAATATAAGAATATAAATGCACTGCGCAAAGTTTAATATTAAATATTTTCCCATAGAAAACCATTATAAACATTATATTCATATTCCAGCTCATCTGCTTGCCTGTTTAAAGCACGCATCATCAATAAGGTGTGTACTGAATTTGATCTTTTAAGATCACTGTTTTCACATTAAACTTCCACTTTCACATTCAATTTTAGAATGTCCCGCTGTTTTTAGTGATTGAAATATTGCAGTGGGTGCTTTATATGAATTGCTAATGCCCAAAACGTGCATTTTGTTTACATGTCTTCGTTTTATTCTTTTGAGAGGTGATCTAAGTATTTTTGGATTGGAACAGACAGAAAATTGACAGGCTTGTGCTGCAGTTCTATGGATGTTTTGTCCGCCAGGTCTTTGAGCCAGTCACTCTGACTATGAACTATGAATTCACCAGTATTTAATTCCATACCATTAAATGAATCATACCATGATATGAAATTTAGGTCAACCCCACCCACTTAATGCACAGCAAATTTATTCAGAGTGACTTGATTCATTTATAACTCCATCTTTATAAATAAACTCCTATTTTTTTGTTCTTGATGAAAACAGAGCGTCTCTATGGGTTTTAGAGCAGATAAAATATTTAGGAATTCTTTCTACCTGTTTCTGGGCTCCTGCCTGAAAGAGACTACAGCAACAAACGCTGTACTGAACTGTACTGAATGCAGTACAGGGCAGGGCCTGTCTGACATTTGGAGATGTTTCCCTTAACAGTAGTAGTAAAGTAATGCCATTTTACCCCAGTGCCAGTTGCCTTTCTTGAAGCCCTGGGGATTCACCTCACTCCTGTTTTTAACAGTACTGTCCCCTTAGAGAGAGAGAAGGAAGTTAAACACCACCACCATCAGCCTGGCCAAGAGCTTGGCTGCACCACACTGGCCCCTAGCATGACAGCCATCACACACACACACACACACACACACACACACACACACACACACGATCTGGAACGCTGGAGTCTACCTCTGAATCACTGGGTCTGCACTTGTAGTTCCAATTTTGATACATGAAGAACTTCCCAAAAATGGGTGTGATGTAGGGTGCAGTTCGGGTTGGTGCTCAGCCTGGCTGTGGCACACAGATCCACGAACGTGAACAAAACATGGAATAGCACACTATGTATGAATGGGGGGAGGGGAGGACAGAGGGTGCGATCTGTGATGTCATTATATGCGAGACTGTGTTGTGGGCTGCAGGAGCTGATATGTCAGAACAGAGTCCTCAAGGGATATTTTTAAAGAAAATAAAACAGGAACAGAGAAAGACAGCGTACCCATGAGTGTTAGTGTTAGGGACATAGCCAAAAGATGTGGTACAGGATTAAAATGACAAACACAATGGCAGCTCCTTGTGAGTGTGACCACAACCCCACATGGCATCATAACCAGGTCAGTTTTATCAAATAACACTTTCAAAACATCTCAGGCTTTTGTATGTATAACATATATACAAACGTGCTTTTAAAACCACTTTACTACACAACATCATTCCAAAAAAAGGTGAATTGCGACAAATTGTCATGTTTAAGACAAGGTTAAAGGAGAGTAAGACTTACTGCAGGTGCCCCCACTGAACATGGGCAGAGTCTGGAAAACCATTTTATGGAAGAGGAGAGCAATGGGTTTATATTCCAGCTTGTTCTTCAGCAGGTAGCTGTAGTAATACACATACCTGCACTGGCTGGGAATGGTGACCCCCTGAAAAAGAAAAATGGCTTAGTAACTTACAGGGAAAAATGTTTGTGTTCCGTTAAAACTTGGGGATGTAAAATAGTTGTGATACCTCTTCTTCAGTGCAACAGCAGTTCCAAATCATAAATAGAATGCAGAACCAAACGGTCATACCTTTTTATCCCTGGTCCTGACTTCCCCATAAAAGTCCAGTGCCTCTTGTGCCTCTAAGAACTTCCTGCGATGCAACAGGTAGGCGCATATCATGACCCCCGTGCGACCTTTGCCTGCCTTGCAGTGGATGGCCGCCACGTGGTTCTCGTCTTCAGACAGCCACTGGTCAAGATCCTCACAGAAGGGCTTTATTAATTCTAACTGTGGCGGGTTATGGTCCTCGAAGGGATATTGAGCCACTAAAGACAAACAGATTTAAGATTCAGTACTCAGGGGATTTTAGAATCACCTTTATAGTCCTTCAGAATAGGACACAGAATTAGAACATCATGCTCAAGAATACACGGTTTTGATATCATGAAATATTGATAACATGTTAACACTACACATATGATAATTATGGTAAATAATCTGGTTGACACTCAAAGTAGGTGGCAATACTGGACCTTAATGCAAGTTGCCACCTGTCATGAAACGGAAAAAAAGACAACGATACAGCATGTAGCTACTTATGACACACAAAGACATGTCGGAAGAGATGACAGATGAAGGCAAGACACTCTGCCGGCATCTGAAAAAATTCTGCTTGCCAGTGTGGGAGTTTTTTTGAATTGCATAAAAAAAACAAGATGTTAGACAACCTGTTCTAAAGGAAGTGTTGATCAATTATTTTGAATGCTTTTTGTAGCCGCTTCACTCATACTTTGAGGGCGATCCAAAAAAAAAAGTAAAATGTAAAAATGTTAAATATTTCAATACATATCAAAATAATACCATTATTGTGACTTCTTTTGGCCATAACAATCATGTAATGAAAATCTGATATTGCTACTAAAATTACTGTAACTAAAGTAACTAAAACAGACATCAAAACTGTTGCTTTTTGTGTTCTTAATAAACAGCAGAAAATTCAAATAATAAAAAAAAAAAAAAAATTTTTTTTAACAGTTTCAGGTTAGGAAAGACTTGACACCAAGAATTGCTTCCTCGTCAGTGCATGTGCTTAGCACAAAACTCATTACTAGAAGCTAAAGCTGCACAACAACTTCCCATCAATAATCATCAATAACAAACCATTTCATCAAACAACTGAAGCAGACACTCAAATATCAGTTATATATGATCAGTTATATATAATGTGTGCTATAAACTGCGGACTTAAGAACAAAGCAAATGTTAAAATGTGCCACCCCTCATCTCTTTCTAAAATCCTGAATCTAAAAAAATATATATATTTTTTTTTTTTAAATCTGTGCTTTATCATACATTAGCCATTTTTTGGTCAACTCTGACCACCCAAAATCTGTAGACTGGCAAAGACTTTCCGTAACTAGTTTCGACTCCTACAGACTACAAATCTGGGCAAAAGTTGTGTAAATCAAACTGAATCGCTTCAAGTCGGCTGAAAGTAAAGAGCTTGTCTTTCATTCAGGTGTAATTAGAGACACTGTGGTAAAGAACTTATGTCATCACTACTTTTCAGACAAAAAACAAAAACCCTAAAAGCTCCAGATTTAAAAATTAAAATGTAATATTGGAAAATGAAAGTAAAAGTACTCACCCCTACAATTGAATTTGGATGCATCGTAGTGTCGTTCAGCACATCTGGAAGGAAAAGCACAGCTCTGATCACCCAATATTTTTACAATAATCACTTATATTGTGATAAGTATATAACAAAATACTTACAGATTATAAATTTTATAATGATTTTTGTGCTTCGAATCTAGGAATCTGGAAAGAAAACAACACCATATGAGAAAACCTGAAATCACAGTATTTTCTTTTGGAGACTGTGGTTGACAATGTCTAACTTAAGAAAACACTTTATCGTCAAAATATACATTGGGATGAACTAGAAGAAGAAAAAAAAAAGAGCTAGAGATTTTGCGCTTTTCCAACTGGACTTACCGAACCACATCATCTATATTGTTTCTGTAAACTCCCTCCAACCGTTCTGCAGGGAATCCCATGGCAATGATATTTGGGTAGATGTCTGATATGCTTGTTAAGGAAAATGAGGTGACTGTACAACACTTCACAAGACTTAAGTTAAGATTATACTCACAAGTGACAAGAACAAAAACAAGATGAACATCAAAAAGACGTCAAGACATATATGCAGCAACATAAACAAGGAACTAGGGCTAGGCAATATGGCCTAACAAAAAATCTGATTTACGATTTAAATCGATTTGTTCCCCCCCCTACTTAAAATCAATCTGCAGATGACAAAGAAATTGTTCAAAACAAGTTTTAACTTTATTTTGTTTTGATTTTCCCTTCTGGGATTTGATCTGGATTTCGCCCTTGGGGTTAAAGTGCAAACAGATACAACAAGCCAAAAAGACAAGATGGCAGGCCCTACCATTGTAAACAGTGAAAATGCAACATAACATAACATAAAATGTAAAAAATATTGTAAAATAACATTCTTATCATACCGGATACAGTTTGTAAATGTTTGTAAGACTGTAGGTCAGTGGTCTTCACTATTTTTTTATGAGAGCCACACTGATAGGGCAAAGTCAATCAGAGAGCCACTTTTACCGCGAAGTATCAAAAGTTACAACTAGCCCATCATGTATCTAACCATCCAAGTGCACATTCAGAGTTAAGAGATTAAAACTGGCAACTCTGCAGTGAGTTAGTGTCATGAAAATATAGACTAGAAAAGATATTTACACTTGCTCTGTCCAACGTCCATCTTGTAATGCCGCTGTTTTAGGAATTTTTTTTTTTTATATAAATTATTATTGGTAATAGAGCAGACACTGTCTGACCGTGTCTACACACCGGACGCGGCGACAAGTTGTCTTACCTCGCCCCGCTGCGCTAAAGGTCTGTCTACACTTGTTGACACTACAGTTGCAAATCATCTGAACGTAGTGTCAGTACAGTTCGTCATAAATAGAACGAGGCAGATGGGGATCGTGTCACGTCGCATCGCGCCGCATCCAGTGTAGACAACATCACTGGGTTCTATTGTCTTTTGTCGGATCGCGCCACTCGCGTGCGTTGTAGACATGGTGTTTTTTTTTTTTTAATGGGTTATGTTATAGCCCTGCTTGTTTTTAATGTTTTTATGAAATATCTGTATTGACTGCATGATCATATCATCGTATTATTTACTGCCATGTAAGCCACAAAATAAAGCTTGGCGAGCCGCGCAATAAGTAACACTGCTGTAGGTTGGTTTTTGGCGGATGTACTTGTGCTGCCGCGGTCTTGTTCATTTCGTAGGGCGCAAAATCTCTCTCACTCGGCAGCATGCCTCTGTTTGAGGTGCTGCAGTAAATTAGTCGTACTGCTACCTTTGCTAGCAACAGACTTCTAACACACTTTGCAGCGGGGTGTTGTTTGTTCTGCGTCTGACGCCGCAAAACCAAACCAATTCCAAATTATGGATGACACTGTGCCTTTCTTGGGAACGAGTTCTTCCCTGCTCGCTGCCATGTTGTTTGTGTATCTCTATGGCAAACGCGCGGGGGGAGGGCTGAGCCCATTCGGAACCAAGGGAACCCAAAGGGGAGCGTCGGCGGATGTTAAAGAGAAAACCGATTTTCATTCAAACAAATCGACGTAAACTACACATTCGAGTTAATTAATAAAATCGATTTATCGCCCAGCCCTAAAAGGAACGATATTGGATGTTTGGACAGAGATTCCCCTGAATATGTCATTACAGGCCAGGAAAAAAAATGCTGTAATAATGCAGTCAGTCTGAAGTTCAGATGGCTTGTAGCTTAACCAAGATTTTAAAATCAGCAAGCAGATGCTCAGCTGTCTGTAAAGTGTAAATGTCACACTCTCACCATCATCATTAAGCATTGACCTTTAAGCAAAGTGTCAGACCGTAGGCACAGGAGTGTCTGCACTTTCTACCTACGCAAACCAGGTCAAACAGCTTCACAACTCTCAGCTACACCAACCAGGTGTCAAAGGTCACCAAGCAGCTAGAGCACTCAAACGCAGCTCACATGTAATCATGCAGCTTTTTGACACGGAGCGACAATGCAGTCTCCTCACAGAGCCTCATTCTTTTCCACACGTTCATTTCTCATTTCTACTGTATGCTCTCGCTCCCATGATGTGTGCAGACTCTGGGGGATGTTCACACCTCGACCACAACACGGTGGAGAAAGAGGGAGAGAAGCAGGGCTTCTCTGCTCTGTTCGTTTCCTGTCATACACTGTCAGAATAGAAGGCCAGAAGCGTTTTAATTGGATGAGTCACGCTTATTTTTAACCCAATTCCTTTAAAAACGGTTAGCGACTCATGCATCATAACTACACTAAGCTGGTGTTCAAAACCAACATACACTGGACAAACCACAATGGACTGGAAAAAAAGCAAAAAGTGGGTGAATTTGCACTGTATTGTACTTGGAAAAGAAAATGTCATGTTTTTAAGGTTAGCACACCTCAAAACAAGATGGATGAGGAACAAAGCGTTTACAAGGATTCTCAAAGCACAGTGGGACAATTTAAGCCCCTCCAACAACAAAATCAATAATCAAACTTCTTGCAAACAACCTGATTGTCTAATCGGTAACTGCAATACTGCAAGACAACTGCAAACGGTATTGTGCATCCCTACACCATCATAGTAACAATCACCACAAGGTCGCATGTGTTTTGGCAATGCCATTCATTGTCTTATGCACATTTTATGTAAGTAAAGATGGAACTTCAATGTGAATAAAATATACAATCAATCAAGGCATGTGTAAGTGTACCACAGACAGTAGAACAAGGTATCTGCATTGCATCCTTCTCCTTCATCAGCTGCTAAGCAGTATCTCAATGTCAGGCAAGCAATGTACACACACAGTCACACTGACAGAGCCAGCAGTTTTAACATGTAAACCATTTCCACCCAGAATGCTAAAACACCCTACACCCTTCTGAACACAGCTGCATGAAAGCATACTGAAATGACACTTAAACCACTCACACATAGACAAAAAAAATCTCAGAAATCAAGCAAAGGCGAAAGAAAGAATCTTTCAATGTTATAGAGCAACAGAGAACACCCTCGTTTAAATAAATATCTCTAATGAAGAGACTGAGGCATTAAAAATCTGCAGCTCTGACAGCTTGTATGACATTTGACCTTTCCCAGCATGCTCAGTACGCCAGTGGTGTAGCTTTGCAAAACCAGAGGTGAGATTTACTGCAGCGAGGGGAAAAGGCAATGGTGGACACTGGACAACCATGACCATCACAGCTTTTAACAATGACCAGCTGGAGTTTTTGATTATTTAGAAAATCCCCAGAAGTTAGGATTTACCAACCTCATTACTCTTATACTTGACATCTCATCCCATTTAAAAATGCTTGTCTAAGACAACAGCAGGCCATTTACTGTCAAACACCTGACCTGCCACACTTCCTCAAAACTACGAGGCTTAGCAGCAGTAAAGTAAAACAGCTTGATCAAAAATCACATCTGCTTCTTTCTCTGAATCGGGAGTTAAAAAGACCTCACACCTTACCTGCATTCCCTTGCGCTAACGGTGTTTGCACACAAGGGCCAAATTGTTAGAACAAAAGGCCGTCTGATATTGGCCAGATGAAAATGAGGAAGAGGTCTAAATGCTGAGAGCAAATGAAGACCTAACATAATTCCTTCAACAGCCATGATGAGTTCACAATCAAAAGGGAATTTCCACCAAACTTGTTTTTCTGTGCACATAATTGCATATTAACAATAAAATATTCCTTTTGTTTTATGGATTATAATTATACATCAACAACCAGGCCAAGCTGATCAATCAGCCGACATTTGGACATTTTGAGAGTTGATATTATATTACAATTGATATTAAATAATTTCTGTTTTCAAAGTTTTAATCAATTTTGTGTAAAATTAGTTCATGGGCATCTCATTGATATATATCAGCCACTAAACAACGTGCTTTCAAGAGTTTTTCAATGGCCGATATCGGTCAACCACTCACTATTACAGATACAATAAACAAAATGTTTATCTTTCGGACATCAGAATAATTACTATAATTTATAATTTGCCCACAGCATATGGACTTGATGGCAAAGCAGGTTACATGCTGACCTGGACACATGACTGAGTAATTACATTTTTGATAGGCTAAAGACGTTCAATATTTTCTTGTAACGTGTACGGAGTTGGACATTCGATGAAGTCACATAGCATCCCGACCAACTCAACTTCTCTTCACAAGTGTGTTTGGAAATCAACTGATTCAAAGATTTCTAAGAATAGCAAGGTTAGGACACACTCCATACTGCATTATCCATTAAGTCCACTGAATAGACCTCTCATGTCTTTACATGATCAATAGTACTGTCATTAGCTAGTAGAAGAAATCACGGATTTGTCAATACACACTGATTTGTTCAATCTCTTCAGCAATCTGTTGTCATTGTTGTGCTAAGCACCCATAGAAGCTGTCAAACAGCAAAACACATTGATGTTCAACAAAATGACAGGGCATCCCAAACTGTATGTAAAACTGGCAGCCTGGAAAGAGTGTCTGCCATTACAGCCATGTAGCTGTCAAACCAGATATCTGCATCTTACAAGAGAGGTTTCGTTATTAAGACAGTAAGAGCGTCATGACTAAGCATTTTAAAAAGGGTTTGCCTAACATATACAAAGACATTAAAATGAGGAAGCCATGCAGGGAAAGCATACCCATCATTCTCACAAAGCCTTATCGTTTACAAAATATGACACGCATATATAACAAAAAGCGTAAAGAAAAATAAAACAAAGTAGCTTAGACAGTAAATATGAGTAAGTTAAGGATACATGTTAAATCCAAATCGAACCCATCTTCTTGGTAGCGCCTCTTATTCCGACTGACTATTTCTTTAATTTTTGCAGTCATTGCCATGACAGCAGTTCAAAACACCTCAGTTTTATTCCGGTTTATTGTCAGAAAGGGGATTAACGTTATGTTTCCTCTCTCACCCTTGAGTGTGTATGTGTGTGTGTGTGTGTGTGTGAGTGCGTGCGTGCGCGTGCGGACTGGCTTGGAGGGTCTCGCGCAGCGGGCCGGATTACAGCTTTTTGCAGACGGGCCTCTATCCGCTCCGGCGCAGCAGGCCCGACTCTATCGGTCCCGATCGCTCAGTCCTCCGAGCTGGTGAAAAGGTCCTCCGATCCCGCGGCCCGGTCAAACCGGAATGCATCCGGTACAGTAACAACAATAGTAAGGCAGAAGTCTGTGTATCCGGCGCGAGCGCCGTGATCAGGTCCAGAGAGAGGAGCGAATCCTCTCCATCTCCGCGCGAAGAAGAAAACACACAGGCGAGCCTTTCCCGACTAGCATCGCCCGCTAGCCACCACTGCTAAACCGTCCCCCCTCCTCCTCAAAACCCTCCTAACGAATGATCATCGTCGTCGCTGGATGGCCAAGTTGGTTCCGTGAAAAATGACAACTGACAGTCTCCACCTGAACTGTGTTAGATATGCGACGGTAGCCGCTGGAGAAGCGTGAAGATGTGCGGTCTATCGGCGGGACTCATCTCTCCTCAGGGCGCTCCGCTCTCAAACTGCCATCATGGCTTCCCACGGAGGAAAAAAGAACGTAAATCCGGCACGTTTACCCAGAGAGAAAAACATATCTTTCCGCCACGAGCAGAAATAGTGCGCTGACGCGTGCCGTTTAGTGATCGAAATAAGCGATACGAGCAGTCACTTTTAAAAATATCAGTTGAAAAAAAATTTAAACATCTACAACACGCTGTGTAGAAGGGAAACGGGGTGACTTCCAAAGCGCAAATGGTGATAAAGCGACATTCGAGTTGAAGGGCGGAAGGATATGAAAGTGAGGATGTACGCGGTGCTTCTCCCTGTCAGAGCGGTCACGTGCGCGCACGGTGTCGGTACATTGTTTCGTTCCGTGCAGAGCGCTGGTCTCACCCCCACATTCAGCCAATAGAGTGAGTAACCTATATTTTCGTAGATTATTTTACAGCGGAGTCTGTGGGCCTCGAGGGTCCCTGATGGTGCACCGGGGGTCCACGGAGAAGATATATGAAACGTAATTTTCTTGCATTTTCATTGCATTTATAAATATGAACTAATTTCCAACTTTAAAACCAATGCAGTGGTTCTCGACCGTTTTGGCCCCATTGTCGACAACAGGGCACCCTCTTATTGAGGATAAGAATTAAAAAAAAAAAAAAAAAAGTTTTACTCACAATTTCTATAATATTTTAGAGCTGTGGTGTAACAATATATATTCATTATAAAATGACCATGTCGTTTTAAGATTTTATTTACACGTGTTTCCGGGTCTAGACATCACACTTGGAAAATTAACTAATTAATTGAAATTTAAATTATTGATCTTGAGGCCTCTTGGAAGTTTTCTTGGATGAAACCCACTGAAGTAATTATCTGTTAAGAAATCATTGATAATTGATTATTGTTAATATTGTTCAGCAAATAGTTATGTAAATGTTTATAAGTTATTATTAAGTTTTTTATATTGGGGGCCTCTTGGTTGACTGAGAGTCTGCAATGCATGATGTCTCTGTATCTATAAGATTTTTTTAGTGAGTTAGAGTTAGGCCTGCTTACAACAAAAAAACATTAAACATCTTCAGCAGCATTTTGAGAAATATGAGCACATAGGGTCAGGTCATTTAAGAGCTGGTTAAAGCATTGCCACTGTAATGACCTTGAGCCACCTGTTGCACACTACACTACAGTATTACTTGATGTTTAATTAATTATCAGCACTTATTCATTCATTCTCCTTTCACATGTATTATGAAAAAAGCGAAGCAAAATCTGAGCACCTTGAAGAATTAAGGGAATTTAAAAAGTAATTTGAAACGTAAAATTAAATTAATCAGGGTTTTGGCCACATGTGTTAGTATTGAGAGTTATGTATGGTGCATACCTAAATGTTGTTCAAATTCAGTTTTAGCGCATATTTACAGTAGCTGAATTATAATTAAAAGGAAATTATAAAAATTATTTTTAATTTAAATGAAACTGAAATAAAATAAAACAAATATAAATATTAAATGAAAAACTTTAAATAAAAATAAAAAATGTTGCCCTGGCACTGAACTGAAGTTTAAGTTGAAACAATTGTTAGTAAAATTACTAAATAAATAAATAAAAACTTTAATAAAAATAAATTAAACCTAAATAGTAATATTAAAAAAAAATCTATAAAAATGAAAGCTATTTAAAAATATTAATAAATATGATAAAAGTATAAATAACACTAAAATAACACTGATATAAAAATGTGCCTGTTTCAACATGAAATAAGTGATATACAATTTCATGGGGTCTTTAAACCCATTCAGCATTCTTTATTCACCCTTTATTAAGTTTCACAACCTTGTTCCTAGAACACTTCTTGCAGTCTCCCTAATCAAAAACACCCGATTCAACTTGTTAGTACTCCAAGACTTAAAATGAGTAAGGGAGACATCCAAAAAGTGTTATGGGGGGTGGTGGCACTAGATTTAGGGAAATGGGTGAGTGTGTCCTGTCCTTAACCCAAAGTAGGTCTCTGTGCCTCTGGCTGCTTATTTTCTAGATGCTTGTTCCCTGGGAAAATCCGTGCCACACATCCTGTGCATACTCACTGTAACCTTTTCAGAATTGCACAGCACTGCACCTGCAGTTAGCAGATTTAAATAGGGTAACCTAGAACATATTGAATCTAATGCTCTCATCCGCACTAAGTCTAATTGGGAATCTCCTAAATCCATTTGGGAATGGGTCTAGCAGAGCACACTCACAGCCCTGCTCCCTAAATCCACCCATCCGTCATTTTAGGATTTATTCACCCATAACAGATTTTGAGACTATGTTCTAGGGCGTATTATGCCTGCATTCGGCCCATGACCTCATATAAGCAATTATAAACTGCTTTTTGCATCATTCGGGAATGAAAATTCCACAAAATAGTTTGCTTATGTACTGTAACTGTTAGCTGAAGTTAATTTCAGGACTCAACGCTAAGGATTTTTTCTACCCAGTCGGGCCAGTGGTTCAAATTTTTTACTTGCCCTGCCAATGTTTTCACTGGCCCTGCCACAAAAAAAAAATGAAGTTGCTGTTATCATTGTTTTTTTACCTATGTTATCTTTTATTCTAATTCATAAGCTTATTCGACACCAAAAGTTTAAATACCAATTAAATTTTACAATTCTCTATTCCAATTTCGATACCACAGCAAAAGCTATAGCCTAACAAGTATAAAGTTCAAACATTATTAAAGACAAGTGAAGAGTAAGTGAATAAAAACAAATGAACAAATTACAAGCAATAGCACAACTGAATATATAGAACAAAGATACAAATGAAATTATGCTTTAGGAAAAACAGCCGACGGCCTGAATGAGATGCAGAGTCAATCTCTGACAGCACGTGCCACGTGGCGCTTATGGAACAGCAGTGATACAGCGTTTCCTTGGTTACCGCGAGATAAACTCCCAATTCAATGAACAGTGAGCTTGCTCTGCCTGCGACAATATTTTCTCCTTTTCGCGTCCGTCTTCAGCACCTCTGGCCTCTGTTAATGGCCGTTTACACTCTTCGTAATATTTCCACACAAATGACATTTTGGAAAATGCAGTTTGTGTGCAAGCCCGGATCAGAAATCGGTTGAAATAAAGGAAAAAATGGGCAGTCGACTGGTGCATCTGTACTCCACTGTATAAATTAAATATAGATTAAAGGTGCTGTATGTAAGTTTTTGATTCTACTAAAGCATAAAAATACCATATGTTTGCAGATATTTAAGAAACATGCTAAGTTAACATATTTGTTTTTCTGAAAAACAATGCTACAGTCTGTTATTTTCCTTTGAAAATGTGCGTTCTGGGCCGGAATGTCGGTCTTTGTTTTGGTTTGTGAAACCCGCCCACTGCCAGTTTACCCAATTGTATTTCGGCACCCCGGGTTGCCAGTTGGCGGGAAACACAGCGTATTTAATTTCAGTCATGGAAGCTGGTAAACGAAAGTGTTGGTGTCATCAATCTGGCAACCTGCGTGTGCGTCAAGTCTGAGGAGGAGGGACCGGGTGAAAAAAACCCTCTCCAATATTTTTAATTTGGACTGCAATATCTAGTTCAACCACTCGGTGTCAATCCTACATACAGCACCTTTAATCCTTGTTAAAACTACAAAGTTACTCGCCTAGACGGGTATTTTGCAGGGGCAGGTCTATGTGGTGGCCAGGGGTGGCAACGTGTGTGTAGCCGAAAAACAAAGTTTACATTTTAAATGGATTACAAGCCTAGAAAACTCGCAAAGAGTGCTCTTTATACCCACTAAAAACCTGTCACTCTTTGTTAATCGCGATCTCACAAAGTTCTGTTATGACCAAAGAATCTCACACTGCACAATTAACAAATTATTAGCAGCGTGTATACTGTATGTTATCATGAAAGGATTCGCTTGTATAACTCAGCACGGAACAAAAACTGGTGTGTTGCAGCCTTTAGATATGAGAGAAACCCAGTATATTCATGAGGATGATGAAATTGTTTTCACTTGAGTAAAGCCTTGAAGTCCTTTTAAGTGTTTTTCTTAATTGAATATGTACAATTTCTCATAAGTTAACAAAATGTATTTGATTTAAATAAAAAATCTGAACTTAATCTATACACTGGGTTACATTGATAAATATTGCATAATACACCACCCCCCCCCCCCCCCTATA